>NC_074699.1:22618061-22733061 GCF_029448725.1 Salvelinus fontinalis
AGCTGACCAGACACACTAACATGGTACACACAGAGAGCTGACCAGACACACTAACATGGTACACACAGATAGCTGACCAGACACACTAACATGGTACACACAGAGAGCTGACCAGACACACTAACATGGTACACACAGATAGCTGACCAGACACACTAACATGGTACACACAGAGAGCTGACCAGACACACTAACATGGTACACACAGAGAGCTGACCAGACACACTAACATGGTACACACAGATAGCTGACCAGACACACTAACATGGTACACACAGAGAGCTGACCAGACACACTAACATGGTACACACAGAGAGCTGACCAGACACACTAACATGGTACACACAGATAGCTGACCAGACACACTAACATGGTACACACAGAGAGCTGACCAGACACACTAACGTGGTACACACAGAGAGCTGACCAGACACACTAACATGGTACACACAGAGAGCTGACCAGACACACTAACATGGTACACACAGAGAGCTGACCAGACACACTAACATGTTACACATCTCACAGCCCACACAGAGAGCTGACCAGACACACTAACATGTTACACACAGAGAGCTGACCAGACACACTAACATGTTACACACCTCACAGCCCACACAGAGAGCTGACCAGACACACTAACATGTTACACACCTCACAGCCCACACAGAGAGCTGACCAGACACACTAACATGGTACACACAGATAGCTGACCAGACACACTAACATGGTACACACAGAGAGCTGACCAGACACAATAACATGGTACACACAGATAGCTGACCAGACACACTAACATGGTACACACAGATAGCTGACCAGACACACTAACATGCTACGAACAGAGAGCTGACCAGACACACTAACATGGTACACACAGAGAGCTGACCAGACACACTAACATGGTACACACAGAGAGCTGACCAGACACACTAACATGTTACACACAGATAGCTGACCAGACACACTAACATGGTACACACAGATAGCTGACCAGACACACTAACATGGTACACACCTCACAGCCCACACAGAGAGCTGACCAGACACACTAACATGTTACACACAGATAGCTGACCAGACACACTAACATGGTGCACACCTCACAGCCCACACAGATAGCTGACCAGACACACTAACATGGTACACACAGATAGCTGACCAGACACACTAACATGGTACACACAGATAGCTGACCAGACACACTAACATGGTACACACAGATAGCTGACCAGACACACTAACATGGTACACACAGATAGCTGACCAGACACACTAACATGGTACACACAGAGAGCTGACCAGACACACTAACATGGTACACACAGAGAGCTGACCAGACAAACTAACATGATACACACAGATAGCTGACCAGACACACTAACATGGTACAAACAGATAGCTGACCAGACACACTAACATGCTACACACAGAGAGCTGACCAGACACACTAAAATGGTACACACAGAGAACTGACCAGACACACTAACATGGTACACACAGATAGCTGACCAGACACACTAACATGTTACACACAGATAGCTGACCAGACACACTAACATGGTACACACAGATAGCTGACCAGACACACTAACATGGTACACACAGAGAGCTGACCAGACACACTAACATGGTACACACAGATAGCTGACCAGACACACTAACATGGTACACACAGAGAGCTGACCAGACACACTAACATGGTACACACAGATAGCTGACCAGACACACTAACATGGTACACACAGAGAGCTGACCAGACACACTAACATGGTACACACAGAGAGCTGACCAGACACACTAACATGGTACACACAGAGAGCTGACCAGACACACTAACGTGGTACACACAGAGAGCTGACCAGACACACTAACGTGGTACACACAGAGAGCTGACCAGACACACTAACATGGTACACACAGAGAGCTGACCAGACACACTAACATGTTACACATCTCACAGCCCACACAGAGAGCTGACCAGACACTAACATGTTACACACAGAGAGCTGACCAGACACACTAACATGTTACACACCTCACAGCCCACACAGAGAGCTGACCAGACACACTAACATGTTACACACCTCACAGCCCACACAGAGAGCTGACCAGACACACTAACATGGTACACACAGATAGCTGACCAGACACACTAACATGGTACACACAGAGAGCTGACCAGACACAATAACATGGTACACACAGATAGCTGACCAGACACACTAACATGGTACACACAGATAGCTGACCAGACACACTAACATGGTACACACAGATAGCTGACCAGACACACTAACATGGTACACACAGAGAGCTGACCAGACACAATAACATGGTACACACAGATAGCTGACCAGACACACTAACATGCTACACTCAGATAGCTGACCAGAGACACTAACATGCTACACACAGATAGCTGACCAGACACACTAACATGGTACACACAGATAGCTGACCAGACACACTAACATGGTACACACAGAGAGCTGACCAGACACACTAACATGGTACACACATATAGCTGACCAGACACACTAACATAGTACTCACAGATAGCTGACCAGACACACTAACATGGTACACACAGATAGCTGACCAGACACACTAACATGGTACACACAGAGAGCTGACCAGACACACTAACATGGTACACACAGAGAGCTGACCAGACACACTAACATGTTACACACAGAGAGCTGACCAGACACACTAACATGGTACACACAGATAGCTGACCAAACACACGAACATGTTACACACAGAGAGCTGACCAGACACACTAACATGGTACACACAGAGAGCTGACCAGACACACTAACATGGTACACACAGATAGCTGACCAGACACACTAACATGGTACACACAGATAGCTGACCAGACACACTCACATGGTACACACCTCACAGCCCACACAGAGAGCTGACCAGACACACTAACATGTTACACACAGATAGCTGACCAGACACACTAACATGGTACACACCTCACAGCCCACACAGATAGCTGACCAGACACACTAACATGGTACACACAGATAGCTGACCAGACACACTAACATGGTACACACAGATAGCTGACCAGACACACTAACATGGTACACACAGATAGCTGACCAGACACACTAACATGGTACACACAGAGAGCTGACCAGTCACACTAACATGGTAGACACAGAGAGCTGACCAGACACACTAACATGGTACACACAGAGAGCTGACCAGACAAACTAACATGATACACACAGATAGCTGACCAGACACACTAACATGGTACACACAGATAGCTGACCAGACACACTAACATGCTACACACAGAGAGCTGACCAGACACACTAAAATGGTACACACAGAGAACTGACCAGACACACTAACATGGTACACACAGATAGCTGACCAGACACACTAACATGTTACACACAGATAGCTGACCAGACACACTAACATGGTACACACAGAGAGCTGACCAGACAAACTAACATGATACACACAGATAGCTGACCAGACACACTAACATGGTACACACAGATAGCTGACCAGACACACTAACATGCTACACACAGAGAGCTGACCAGACACACTAAAATGGTACACACAGAGAACTGACCAGACACACTAACATGGTACACACAGATAGCTGACCAGACACACTAACATGTTACACACAGATAGCTGACCAGACACACTAACATGGTACACACAGATAGCTGACCAGACACACTAACATGGTACACACAGAGAGCTGACCAGACACACTAACATGGTACACACAGATAGCTGACCAGACACACTAACATGGTACACACAGAGAGCTGACCAGACACACTAACATGGTACACACAGATAGCTGACCAGACACACTAACATGGTACACACAGAGAGCTGACCAGACACACTAACATGGTACACACAGAGAGCTGACCAGACACACTAACATGGTACACACAGATAGCTGACCAGACACACTAACATGGTACACACAGAGAGCTGACCAGACACACTAACATGGTACACACAGAGAGCTGACCAGACACACTAACATGGTACACACAGATAGCTGACCAGACACACTAACATGGTACACACAGAGAGCTGACCAGACAAACTAACGTGGTACACACAGAGAGCTGACCAGACACACTAACATGATACACACAGAGAGCTGACCAGACACACTAACATGGTACACACAGAGATCTGACCAGACACACTAACATGTTACACATCTCACAGCCCACACAGAGAGCTGACCAGACACACTAACATGTTACACACAGAGAGCTGACCAGACACACTAACATGTTACACACCTCACAGCCCACACAGAGAGCTGACCAGACACACTAACATGTTACACACCTCACAGCCCACACAGAGAGCTGACCAGACACACTAACATGGTACACACAGATAGTTGACCAGACACACTAACATGGTACACACAGAGAGCTGACCAGACACAATAACATGGTACACACAGATAGCTGACCAGACACACTAACATGGTACACACAGATAGCTGACCAGACACACTAACATGCTACAAACAGAGAGCTGACCAGACACACTAACATGGTACACACAGAGAGCTGACCAGACACACTAACATGGTACACACAGAGAGCTGACCAGACACACTAACATGTTACACACAGATAGCTGACCAGACACACTAACATGGTACACACAGATAGCTGACCAGACACACTAACATGGTACACACAGAGAGCTGACCAGACACACTAACATGGTACACACAGATAGCTGACCAGACACACTAACATAGTACTCACAGATAGCTGACCAGACACACTAACATGGTACACACAGATAGCTGACCAGACACACTAACATGGTACACACAGAGAGCTGACCAGACACACTAACATGGTACACACAGAGAGCTGACCAGACACACTAACATGTTACACACAGAGAGCTGACCAGACACACTAACATGGTACACACAGATAGCTGACCAAACACACGAACATGTTACACACAGAGAGCTGACCAGACACACTAACATGGTACACACAGAGAGCTGACCAGACACACTAACATGGTACACACAGATAGCTGACCAGACACACTAGCATGGTACACACAGATAGCTGACCAGACACACTAACATGGTACACACCTCACAGCCCACACAGTGAGCTGACCAGACACACTAACATGTTACACACAGATAGCTGACCAGACACACTAACATGGTACACACCTCACAGCCCACACAGATAGCTGACCAGACACACTAACATGGTACACACAGATAGCTGACCAGACACACTAACATGGTACACACAGATAGCTGACCAGACACACTAACATGGTACACACAGATAGCTGACCAGACACACTAACATGGTACACACAGAGAGCTGACCAGACACACTAACATGGTAGACACAGAGAGCTGACCAGACACACTAACATGGTACACACAGAGAGCTGACCAGACAAACTAACATGATACACACAGATAGCTGACCAGACACACTAACATGGTACACACAGATAGCTGACCAGACACACTAACATGCTACACACAGAGAGCTGACCAGACACACTAAAATGGTACACACAGAGAACTGACCAGACACACTAACATGGTACACACAGAGAGCTGACCAGACACACTAACATGGTAGACACAGAGAGCTGACCAGACACACTAACATGGTACACACAGAGAGCTGACCAGACAAACTAACATGATACACACAGATAGCTGACCAGACACACTAACATGGTACACACAGATAGCTGACCAGACACACTAACATGTTACACACAGAGAGCTGACCAGACACACTAACATGGTACACACAGAGAGCTGACCAGACACACTAACATGGTACACACAGATAGCTGACCAGACACACTAACATGGTACACACAGATAGCTGACCAGACACACTAACATGGTACACACCTCACAGCCCACACAGAGAGCTGACCAGACACACTAACATGTTACACACAGATAGCTGACCAGACACACTAACATGGTACACACCTCACAGCCCACACAGATAGCTGACCAGACACACTAACATGGTACACACAGATAGCTGACCAGACACACTAACATGGTACACACAGATAGCTGACCAGACACACTAACATGCTACACACAGATAGCTGACCAGACACACTATCATGGTACACACAGAGAGCTGACCAGACACACTAACATGGTAGACACAGAGAGCTGACCAGACACACTAACATGGTACACACAGAGAGCTGACCAGACAAACTAACATGATACACACAGATAGCTGACCAGACACACTAACATGGTACACACAGATAGCTGACCAGACACACTAACATGGTACACACAGAGAGCTGACCAGACACACTAAAATGGTACACACAGAGAACTGACCAGACACACTAACATGGTACACACAGATAGCTGACCAGACACACTAACATGTTACACACAGATAGCTAACCAGACACACTAACATGGTACACACAGATAGCTGACCAGACACACTAACATGGTACACACAGAGAGCTGACCAGACACACTAACATGGTACACACAGATAGCTGACCAGACACACTAACATGGTACACACAGATAGCTGACCAGACACACTAACATGGTACACACAGAGAGCTGACCAGACACACTAACATGGTACACACAGAGAGCTGACCAGACACACTAACATGGTACACACAGATAGCTGACCAGACACACTAACATGGTACACACAGAGAGCTGACCAGACACACTAACATGGTACACACAGAGAGCTGACCAGACACACTAACATGGTACACACAGATAGCTGACCAGACACACTAACATGGTACACACAGATAGCTGACCAGACAAACTAACATGGTACACACAGAGAGCTGACCAGACACACTAACGTGGTACACACAGAGAGCTGACCAGACACACTAACATGGTATACACAAATAGCTGACCAGACACACTAACATGGTACACACAGATAGCTGACCAGACACACTAACATGGTACACACAGATAGCTGACCAGACACACTAACATGGTACACACAGATAGCTGACCAGACACACTAACGTGGTACACACAGAGAGCTGACCAGACACACTAACATGGTACACACAGAGAGCTGACCAGACACACTAACATGGTACACACAGAGAGCTGACCAGACACACTAACATGGTACACACAGATAGCTGACCAGACACACTAACATGGTACACACAGATAGCTGACCAGACACACTAACATGGTACACACAGATAGCTGACCAGACACACTAACATGGTACACATAGATAGCTGACCAGACACACTAACATGGTACACACAGATAGCTGACCAGACACACTAACATGGTACACACAGAGAGCTGACCAGACACACTAACATGGTACACACAGATAGCTGACCAAACACACGAACATGTTACACACAGATAGCTGACCAGACACACTAACATGGTACACACAGAGAGCTGACCAGACACACTAACATGGTACACACAGATAGCTGACCAGACACACTAACATGGTACAC
This sequence comes from Salvelinus fontinalis, assembly GCF_029448725.1. Lineage (NCBI taxonomy): Eukaryota > Metazoa > Chordata > Actinopteri > Salmoniformes > Salmonidae > Salvelinus > Salvelinus fontinalis. Next base: position 22,625,607 of record NC_074699.1, read on the forward strand.
ACAGATAGCTGACCAGACACACTAACATGGTACACACAGATAGGTGACCAGACACACTAACATGGTACACACCTCACAGCCTACACAGATAGCTGACCAGACACACTAACATGGTACACACAGATAGCTGACCAGACACACTAACATGGTACACACAGATAGCTGACCAGACACACTAACATGGTACACACAGATAGCTGACCAGACACACTAACATGGTACACACAGATAGCTGACCAGACACACTAACATGGTACACACAGAGAGCTGACCAGACACACTAACATGGTACACACAGATAGCTGACCAGACACACTAACATGGTACACACAGATAGCTGACCAGACACACTAACATGGTACACACAGATAGCTGACCAGACACACTAACATGGTACACACAGAGAGCTGACCAGACACACTAACATGGTACACACAGAGAGCTGACCAGACAAACTAACATGATACACACAGATAGCTGACCAGACACACTAACATGGTACACACAGATAGCTGACCAGACACACTAACATGCTACACACAGAGAGCTGACCAGACACACTAAAATGGTACACACAGAGAACTGACCAGACACACTAACATGGTACACACAGATAGCTGACCAGACACACTAACATGTTACACACAGATAGCTGACCAGACACACTAACATGATACACACAGATAGCTGACCAGACACACTAACATGGTACACACAGAGAGCTGACCAGACACACTAACGTGGTAAACACAGAGAGCTGACCAGACACACTAACATGGTACACACAGAGAGCTGACCAGACACACTAACATGGTACACACAGAGAGCTGACCAGACACACTAACATGGTACACACAGATAGCTGACCAGACACACTAACATGGTACACACAGATAGCTGACCAGACACACTAACATGTTACACACAGAGAGCTGACCAGACACACTAACATGGTACACACAGAGAGCTGACCAGACACACTAACATGGTACACACAGAGAGCTGACCAGACACACTAACATGGTACACACAGATAGCTGACCAGACACACTAACATGGTACACACAGATAGCTGACCAGACAAACTAACATGGTACACACAGAGAGCTGACCAGACACACTAACGTGGTACACACAGAGAGCTGACCAGACACACTAACATGGTACACACAAATAGCTGACCAGACACACTAACATGGTACACACAGATAGCTGACCAGACACACTAACATGGTACACACAGATAGCTGACCAGACACACTAACATGGTACACACCTCACAGCCCACACAGAGAGCTGACCAGACACACTAACATGTTACACACAGATAGGTGACCAGACACACTAACATGGTACACACCTCACAGCCCACACAGATAGCTGACCAGACACACTAACATGGTACACACAGATAGCTGACCAGACATACTAACATGGTACACACAGATAGCTGACCAGACACACTAACATGGTACACACAGATAGCTGACAAGACACACTAACATGGTACACACAGATAGCTGACCAGACACACTAACATGGTACACACAGAGAGCTGACCAGACACACTAACATGGTACACACAGAGAGCTGACCAGACACACTAACATGGTACACACAGATAGCTGACCAGACACACTAACATGGTACACACAGAGAGCTGACCAGACACACTAACATGGTACACACAGAGAGCTGACCAGACACACTAACATGGTACACACAGAGAGCTGACCAGACAAACTAACATGATACACACAGAGAGCTGACCAGACACACTAACATGGTACACACAGATAGCTGACCAGACACACTAACATGCTACACACAGAGAGCTGACCAGACACACTAAAATGGTACACACAGAGAACTGACCAGACACACTAACATGGTACACACAGATAGCTGACCAGACACACTAACATGTTACACACAGATAGCTGACCAGACACACTAACATGGTACACACAGATAGCTGACCAGACACACTAACATGGTACACACAGAGAGCTGACCAGACACACTAACGTGGTACACACAGAGAGCTGACCAGACACACTAACATGGTACACACAGAGAGCTGACCAGACACACTAACATGGTACACACAGAGAGCTGACCAGACACACTAACATGGTACACACAGATAGCTGACCAGACACACTAACATGGTACACACAGATAGCTGACCAGACACACTAACATGGTACACACAGAGAGCTGACCAGACACACTAACATGGTACACACAGATAGCTGACCAGACACACTAACATGGTACACACAGAGAGCTGACCAGACACACTAACATGGTACACACAGAGAGCTGACCAGACACACTAACATGGTACACACAGATAGCTGACCAGACACACTAACATGGTACACACCTCACAGCCCACACAGATAGCTGACCAGACACACTAACATGGTACACACAGATAGCTGACCAGGCACACTACCATGGTACACACAGATAGCTGACCAGACACACTAACATGGTACACATAGATAGCTGACCAGACACACTAACATGGTACACACAGATAGCTGACCAGACACACTAACATGGTACACACAGAGAGCTGACCAGACACACTAACATGGTACACACAGATAGCTGACCAAACACACGAACATGTTACACACAGATAGCTGACCAGACACACTAACATGGTACACACAGAGAGCTGACCAGACACACTAACATGGTACACACAGATAGCTGACCAGACACACTAACATGGTACACACAGATAGCTGACCAGACACACTAACATGGTACACACCTCACAGCCCACACAGAGAGCTGACCAGACACACTAACATGTTACACACAAATAGGTGACCAGACACACTAACATGGTACACACCTCACAGCCCACACAGATAGCTGACCAGACACACTAACATGGTACACACAGAGAGCTGACCAGACACACTAACGTGGTACACACAGAGAGCTGACCAGACACACTAACATGGTACAAACAAATAGCTGACCAGACACACTAACATGGTACACACAGATAGCTGACCAGACACACTAACATGGTACACACAGATAGCTGACCAGACACACTAACATGGTACACACCTCACAGCCCACACAGAGAGCTGACCAGACACACTAACATGTTACACACAGATAGGTGACCAGACACACTAACATGGTACACACCTCACAGCCCACACAGATAGCTGACCAGACACACTAACATGGTACACACAGATAGCTGACCAGACATACTAACATGGTACACACAGATAGCTGACCAGACACACTAACATGGTACACACAGATAGCTGACCAGACACACTAACATGGTACACACAGATAGCTGACCAGACACACTAACATGGTACACACAGAGAGCTGACCAGACACACTAACATGGTACACACATATAGCTGACCAGACACACTAACATGGTACACACAGATAGCTGACCAGACACACTAACATGGTACACACAGAGAGCTGACCAGACACACTAACATGGTACACACAGAGAGCTGACCAGAAACACTAACATGGTACACACAGAGAGCTGACCAGACAAACTAACATGATACACACAGAGAGCTGACCAGACACACTAACATGGTACACACAGATAGCTGACCAGACACACTAACATGCTACACACAGAGAGCTGACCAGACACACTAAAATTGTACACACAGAGAACTGACCAGACACACTAACATGGTACACACAGATAGCTGACCAGACACACTAACATGTTACACACAGAAAGCTGACCAGACACACTAACATGGTACACACAGATAGCTGACCAGACACACTAACATGGTACACACAGAGAGCTGACCAGACACACTAACGTGGTACACAAAGAGAGCTGACCAGACACACTAACATGGTACACACAGAGAGCTGACCAGACACACTAACATGGTACACACAGAGAGCTGACCAGACACACTAACATGGTACACACAGATAGCTGACCAGACACACTAACATGGTACACACAGATAGCTGACCAGACACACTAACATGGTACACACAGAGAGCTGACCAGACACACTAACATGGTACACACAGATAGCTGACCAGACACACTAACATTATACACACAGAGAGCTGACCAGACACACTAACATGGTACACACAGATAGCTGAACAGACACACTAACATGCTACACACAGATAGCTGACCAGACACACTAACATGGTACACACAGAGAGCTGACCAGACACACAGAACATTGTACACACAGAGAGCTGACCAGACACACTAACATGGTACACACAGATAGCTGACCAGACACACTAACATGGTACACACAGAGAGCTGACCAGACACACTAACATGGTACACACAGAGAGCTGACCAGACACACTAACATGGTACACACAGATAGCTGACCAGACACACTAACATGGTACACACCTCACAGCCCACACAGAGAGCTGACCAGACACACTAACATGTTACACACAGATAGCTGACCAGACACACTAACATGGTACACACCTCACAGCCCACACAGATAGCTGACCAGACACACTAACATGGTACACACAGATAGCTGACCAGGCACACTAACATGGTACACACAGATAGCTGACCAGACACACTAACATGGTACACATAGATAGCTGACCAGACACACTAACATGGTACACACAGATAGCTGACCAGACACACTAACATGGTACACACAGAGAGCTGACCAGACACACTAACATGGTACACACAGATAGCTGACCAAACACACGAACATGTTACACACAGATAGCTGACCAGACACACTAACATGGTACACACAGAGAGCTGACCAGACACACTAACATGGTACACACAGATAGCTGACCAGACACACTAACATGTTACACACAGATAGCTGACCAGACACACTAACATGGTACACACCTCACAGCCCACACAGAGAGCTGACCAGACACACTAACATGTTACACACAGATAGGTGACCAGACACACTAACATGGTACACACCTCACAGCCCACACAGATAGCTGACCAGACACACTAACATGGTACACACAGATAGCTGACCAGACATACTAACATGGTACACACAGATAGCTGACCAGACACACTAACATGGTACACACAGATAGCTGACCAGACACACTAACATGGTACACACAGAGAGCTGACCAGACACACTAACATGGTACACACAGAGAGCTGACCAGACACACTAACATGGTACACACAGATAGCTGACCAGACACACTAACATGGTACACACAGATAGCTGACCAGACACACTAACATGGTACACACAGAGAGCTGACCAGACACACTAACATGGTACACACAGAGATCTGACCAGACACACTAACATGTTACACACCTCACAGCCCACACAGAGAGCTGACCAGACACACTAACATGGTACACACAGAGAGCTGACCAGACACACTAACATGGTACACACAGAGAGCTGACCAGACACACTAACATGGTACACACAGAGAGCTGACCAGACACACTAACATGGTACACACAGATAGCTGACCAGACACACTAACATGGTACACACAGATAGCTGACCAGACACACTAACATGGTACACACAGAGAGCTGACCAGACACACTAACATGGTACACACAGATAGCTGACCAGACACACTAACATGGTACACACAGAGAGCTAACTAGACACACTAACATGGTACACACAGAGAGCTGACCAGACACACTAACATGGTACACACAGATAGCTGACCAGACACACTAACATGGTACACACAGAGAGCTGACCAGACACACTAACATGGTACACACAGATAGCTGACCAGACACACTAACATGGTACACACAGATAGCTGACCAGACACACTAACATGTTACACACAGAGAGCTGACCAGACACACTAACATGGTACACACAGATAGCTGACCAGACACACTAACACACAGATAGCTGACCAGACACACTAACATGGTACACACAGATAGCTGACCAGACACACTAACATGGTACACACAGATAGCTGACCAGACACACTAACATGATACACACAGAGAGCTGACCAGACACACTAACATGGTTCACACAGAGGAATGACCAGACACACTAACATGGTACACACAGATAGCCGACCAGACACATTAACATGGTACACACAGATAGCTGACCAGACACACTAACATGGTACACACAGAGAGCTGACCAGACACACTAACATGGTACACAAAGAGAGCTGACCAGACACACTAACATGGTACACACAGAGAGCTGACCAGACACACTAACATGGTACACACAGATAGCTGACCAGACACACTAACATGGTACACACAGAGAGCTGACCAGACACACTAACATGGTACACACAGAGAGCTGACCAGACACACTAACATGGTACACACAGAGAGCTGACCAGACACACTAACATGGTACACACAGATCGCTGACCAGACACACTAACATGGTACACACAGAGAGCTGACCAGACACACTAACATGGTACACACAGATAGCTGACCAGACACACTAACATGGTACAGACAGAGAGCTGACCAGACACACAAACATGGTACACACAGATAGCTGACCAGACACACTAACATGGAACACACAGAGAGCTGACCAGACACACTAACATGGTGAACACAGATAGCTGACCAGACACACTAACATTATACACACAGAGAGCTGACCAGACACACTAACATGGTACACACAGATAGCTGACCAGACACACTAACATGTTACACACAGAGAGCTGACCAGACACACTAACATGATACACACAGAGAGCTGACCAGACACACTAACTTGTTACACAGAGAGCTGACCAGACACACTAACATGTTACAAATCTCACAGCCCACACAGAGAGCTGACCAGACACACTAACATGTTACACACAGAGAGCTGACCAGACACACTAACATGTTACACACCTCACAGCCCACACAGAGAGCTGTACAGACATACTAACATGTTACACACCTCACAGCCCACACAGAGAGCTGACCAGACACACTAACATGTTACACACCTCACAGCCCACACAGAGAGCTGTACAGACATACTAACATGTTACACACCTCACAGCCCACACAGAGAGCTGACCAGACACACTAACATTATACACACAGAGAGCTGACCAGACACACTAACATGGTGAACACAGATAGCTGACCAGACACACTAACATTATACACACAGAGAGCTGACCAGACACACTAACATGGTACACACAGATAGCTGAACAGACACACTAACATGGTACACACAGAGAGCTGACCAGACACACTAACATGTTACACACAGAGAGCTGACCAGACACACTAACATGATACACACAGAGAGCTGACCAGACACACTAACATGTTACACAGAGAGCTGACCAGACACACTAACATGTTACAAATCTCACAGCCCACACAGAGAGCTGACCAGACACACTAACATGTTACACACAGAGAGCTGACCAGACACACTAACATGTTACACACCTCACAGCCCACACAGAGAGCTGTACAGACATACTAACATGTTACACACCTCACAGCCCACACAGAGAGCTAACCAGACACACTAACATGTTACCCACCTCACAGCCCACACAGCGAGCTGACCAGACACACTAAAATGTTACACACCTCACAGCCCACACAGAGAGCTGACCAGACACACTAACATGTTACACACCTCACAGCCCACACAGAGAGCTGACCAGACACACTAACATGTTACACACCTCACAGCCCACACAGAGAGCTGACCAGACACACTAACATGTTACACACCTCACAGCCCACACAGAGAGCTGACCAGACACACTAACATGTTACCCACCTCACAGCCCACACAGAGAGCTGACCAGACACACTAACATGTTACACACCTCACAGCCCACACAGATAGCTGACCAGACACACTAACATGGTACACACAGAGAGCTGGCCAGACACACTAACATGCTACACACAGAGAGCTGACCAGACACACTAACATGGTACACACAGATAGCTGACCAGACACACTAACATGGTACACACAGATAGCTGACCAGACACACTAACATGGTACACACAGATAGCTGACCAGACACACTAACATGGTACACACAGATAGCTGACCAGACACACTAACATGGTACACACAGATAGCTGACCAGACACACTAACATGGTACACACAGATAGCTGACCAGACACACTAACATGGTACACACAGAGAGCTGACCAGACACACTAACATGGTACACATAGATAGCTGACCAGACACACTAACATGGTACACACAGAGAGCTGACCAGACTAACTAACATGGTACACACAGATAGCTGACCAGACACACTAACATGGTACACACAGAGAGCTGACCAGACTCACTAACGTGGTACACACAGAGAGCTGACCAGACACACTAACATGGTACACACAGAGAGCTGACCAGACATACTAACATGGTACACACAGAGAGCTGACCAGACACACTAACATTGTACACACAGATAGCTGACCAGACACACTAACATGGTACACACAGATAGCTGACCAGACACACTAACATGGTACACACAGAGAGCTGACTAGACACGCTAACATGGTACACACAGAGAGCTGACCAGACACACTAACATGGTACACACAGAGAGCTGACCAGACACACTAACATTATACACACAGAGAGCTGACCAGACACACTAACATTATACACACAGAGAGCTGACCAGACACACTAACATGGTACACACAGATAGCTGACCAGACACACTAACATGGTACACACAGATAGCTGAACAGACACACTAACATGGTACACACAGAGAGCTGACCAGACACACTAACATGGTACACACAGATAGCTGACCAGACACACTAACATGTTACCCACCTCACAGCCCACACAGAGAGCTGACCAGACACACTAACATGTTACACACAGAGAGCTGACCAGACACACTAACATGTTACACACCTCACAGCCCACACAGATAGCTGACCAGACACACTAACATGGTACACACAGAGAGCTGACCAGACACACTAACATGGTACACACAGAGAGCTGACCAGAAACACTAACATGGTACACACAGATAGCTGACCAGACACACTAACATTATACACACAGAGAGCTGACCAGACACACTAACATTTTACACACAGATAGCTGACCAGACACACTAACATGGTACACACCTCACAGCCCACACAGATAGCTGACCAGACACACTAACATGGTACACACAGAGAGCTGACCAGACACACTAACATGGTACACACAGAGAGCTGACCAGACACACTAACATGGTACACACAGAGAGCTGACCAGACACACTAACATTATACACACAGAGAGCTGACCAGACACACTAAAATTATACACACAGAGAGCTGACCAGACAAACTAACATGGTACACACAGATAGCTGACCAGACACACTAACATGGTACACACAGAGAGCTGACCAGACACACTAACATGGTACTCACAGATAGCTGACCAGACACACTAACATGGTACACACAGATAGCTGACCAGACACACTAACATGGTACACACAGAGAGCTGACCAGACACACTAACATGGTACACACAGATAGCTGACCAGACACACTAACATGGTACACACAGATAGCTGACCAGACACACTAACATGGTACACACAGATAGCTGACCAGACACACTAACATGGTACACACAGAGAGCTGACCAGAGACACTAACATGGTACACACAGAGAGCTGACCAGACACACTAACATGGTACACACAGAGAGCTGACCAGACACACTAACATGGTACACACAGAGAGCTGACCAGAGACACTAACATGGTACACACAGAGAGCTGACTAGACACGCTAACATGGTACACACAGAGAGCTGACCAGAGACACTAACATGGTACACACAGATAGCTGACCAGACACACTAACATGGTACACACAGAGAGCTGACCAGACACACTAACATGGTACACACAGAGAGCTGACCAGACACACTAACATGGTACACACAGAGAGCTGACCAGACACACTAACATGTAGATGGTGTTGCTTTTTCTTCTCTTTCAGTAATCACATCCATTATTTAGACAATGACAGTGGTAACGTGGCTGTTATCTGATGCAATACCCCAGAATGACAGCATCAAATCTTAGATGAAATACAGTCCGCTGAAAAATTTCTGGCTTCTCTACTATAGTGGTACTTCTAAGGATGAGTTTGTCGAATACATTTTTAATAATACAACACAATTACATATTTCCACCAGCAGGTGACTTTTCCTTTTCTTAACGTTTCCTCTGACATTCCTTTGGTTTTCTGGTTAGTGTCACAACGCTGTGACGGCTCCTGGTGAGAGAATTATCACTGGCCATTGCCTCGGTCATCCTGCACAGACCAGCGATTGATGACAGAGGGTCAACACTCACTGTGTGTAGCTGAAAGGTGAGGGACAGACTGTCTAAAGGTGCCATTGTTTGTGTGCGTGCGTGTGTGTGTCCGTGCCTGCATGCTGCATGCATGCGTATATGAACAGGGAGGAAAGACCTTCCCCCCGTGACTTGCTCTGTCTCTGTGACTCAGAGTTCCCCTGCCAGCCTCAGTAGTTTAGCAGAGTTCCCCAGCCAGCCTCAGTAGTTTAGCAGAGTTCCCCAGCCAGCCTCAGTAATTTAGCAGAGTTCCCCAGCCAGCCTCAGTAATTTAACAGAGTTCCCCAGCCAGCCTCAGTAGTTTAACAGAGTTCCCCAGCCAGCCTCAGTAGTTTAGCAGAGTTCCCCAGCCAGCCTCAGTAGTTTAGCAGAGTTCCCCAGCCAGCCTCAGTAGTTTATCAGAGTTCCCCAGCCAGCCTCAGTAGTTTTTCAGAGTTCCCCAACCAGCCTCAGTAGTTTATCAGAGTTCCCCAGCCAGCCTCAGTAGTTTAACAGAGTTCCCCAGCCAGCATCAGTAGTTTAGCAGAGTTCCCCAGCCAGCCTCAGTAATTTAGCAGAGTTCCCCAGCCAGCCTCAGTAGTTTAACAGAGTTCCCCAGCCAGCCTCAGTAGTTTAGCAGAGTTCCCCAGCCAGCCTCAGTAGTTTAGCAGAGTTCCCCAGCCAGACTCAGTAGTTTAGCAGAGTTCCCCAGCCAGCCTCGGTAGTTTAGCCGAGTTCCCCAGCTAGCCTCAGTAGTTTAACAGAGTTCCCCAACCAGCCTCAGTAGTTTATCAGAGTTCCCCAGCCAGCCTCAGTAGTTTTTCAGAGTTCCCCAGCCAGCCTCAGTAGTTTATCAGAGTTCCCCAGCCAGCCTCAGTAGTTTTTCAGAGTTCCCCAGCCAGCCTCAGTAGTTTATCAGAGTTCCCCAGCCAGCCTCAGTAGTTTTTCAGAGTTCCTCAGCCAGCCTCAGTAATTTAACAGAGTTCTCCAGCCAGCCTCAGTAGTTTATATGTGACAGGTTGTCTTTGATCATTTGCAGATCATACCTCAGAGCTGTGCAGAGTATACATTTGTTCTTCACATTGCACCCTATTCCCTATAAAGTGCTCTACTTTTGACCAGGGCCCAGGTCAAACGTAGTGCACTTTATAGGGAATAGGGTGCCATTTGGGACTAAGGTCACTACATCACCAGTTTTATTACCCTGATAAAACTTAACACAGCCATTCATATCAATGCTATGGGTCATCAGTGTTTGACTCCGCCAAATACTGTATATGTGATGAACGCTGGGCAGATGCTTCTACTCTGTCTACCTTGGCCGGGTTGGACCCTAGTCTCTCACATGCAATGCTGTGAGTGTTTATATTTCTCAGTGCTGGGTAGGCCTGCTGACAGACCAGCAGTACTGTAGTAGTGTGGCTCTGGGTTTCCACTGGAACTGTTACACTAATGAGGAATTCACATTCTGCATTTGCATTTTTTAGATATACGAAGTGAAGTCTAAAACATTGTTGTAAATGTGTGCTGCATTAAAGTGTGTTAACCTATATCTAATGTCCATTGAATATTCTTTAACAATGCAATTGTGGCTATAAGCTCTTCATTACAATGTATAAACTCTTCATGAGAATTAGTATGGAAATATTTGATATGCATTTGAGTCACTCAGACAAGCATGTACATCAGCCGTCTCTGACATAGCAGACATGACATAGTATACCTGGCATAGCAGACCTAACATAGCAGACCTGACATAGCAGACGTGACATAGCAGACCTGGCATAGCAGACCTGACAGAGCAGACCTGACATAGTAGACCTGGCATAGCAGCCCTGTCATAGCAGACCTGGCATAGCAGACCTGACATAGCAGACCTGAAATAGCAGACCTGGCATACTGTAGCAGACCTGGCATTGCAGACCTGACATAGCAGACCTGACATAGCAGACCTGAAATAGCAGACCTGGCATACTGTAGCAGACCTGGCATTGCAGACCTGACATAGCAGACCTGACATAGCAGACCTGAAATAGCAGACCTGGCATACTGTAGCAGACCTGGCATTGCAGACTTGACATAGCAGACCTGACATAGCAGACCTGAAATAGCAGACCTGGCATACTGTGGCAGACCTGGCATTGCAGACCTGGCATTGCAGACCTGACATACCAGACCTGACATAGCAGACCTGAAATAGCAGACCTGGCATACTGTAGCAGACCTGGCATTGCAGACCTGACATAGCAGACCTGACATAGCAGACCTGAAATAGCAGACCTGGCATTGTAGACTTGACATAGCAGACCTGACATAGCAGACTTGAAATAGCAGACCTGACATAGCAGCCCTGACATAGTAGACCTGGCATACTGTAGCAGACCTGACATAGCAGACCTGGCATTGCAGACCTGACATAGCAGACCTGGCATAGCAGACCTGTCATAGCAGACCTGGCATAGCAGACCTGAAATAGCAGACCTGCCATAGCAGATCTGGCATAGCACCCCTGACATAGCAGACCTGGCATACCAGACCTGGCATAGCAGCCCTGACATAGCAGACCTGACATAGCAGACCTGGCATAGCAGCCCTGACATAGCAGACCTGACATAGCAGACCTGGCATAGCAGCCCTGAAGTAGCAGACCTGACATAGCAGTGGCAGTGTAGCTCCTTCCACACTTTGTTTATGTAGTAGGCTCAGGCAGGCCAGACGGAGGTAGGTATCCCCATTGCAGTGGTGTGTGTTGTGCTATGCAGTGATAGGTATCAGTGGTTTTGTGCTATGCAGTGGTGTGCATGATTATCGACCAGCCTGGCTGCGCTGTGCTGTGGTGTGTCGTGCAGGGTAATGGCCGTGGCAGCGTCGCTCTGTTGACTGCTCTGCGGTCAGATCATCAGCTCAGCGCTGCAGGGAGGAGGCTTGTGGTTAGACTGCAGACACACAGATACAAAGAGAGCAGGCCAGGCCGTGTAAGAGGAGCAGCTGATGGAATATGATGCCCTATTGCTTTGTCTCTCTCTATATATCTATATCTCCTTCTGTCTGTCTGTCTGTCTGTCTGTCTGTCTGTCTGTCTGTCTGTCTATCTGTCTGTCTGTCTCTGTCTCCGTCTCCTCTTTCTTTTTTCTTTTCCTTTCTTTCTTTCTTTCTTTCTTTCTCTCTCATTTTCTCTCTCTTCACCCAAACCTCCCTTCTCTTCATTCCTGCCCCCCACCTGTCCTTCGCCCTCCAGCATGTTGGGGCAACGTCTCAGACATCACCCTGGCCACCCATCCTAATGGCCCCCACTGTGAGAGAGTACAGACACACACACACACACACACACACACACACACACACACACACACACACACACACACACACACACACACACACACACACACACACACACACACACACACACACACACACACACACACACACACACATGCATCCCAGCCGAGTGCCTGGAGCTGATGCAGCAGTCTGATAAATGGTGGAATCAGCCTGAGGGGAAGCGGGGAGTCCTGCGCGCAGCCGGGCATAGCGCTCTGATTCAGCCCTGCTGCTGACGATACTCACATGGTTTCATCAATTCTGCATGGGCTTCAACACACAACACAAACACAGTGTCACAACCCACCCTCAGTGTCACATGCACCTTTCAGTATATTTGGCAATGTGGCGATATTTTGACATCATTCTAATAGTTTTGGGACATCATCAAATATATTGATTTATATGATGTTTGATTGCTATAGAAACATACTGGCCGTTGATCTTGGTCCAAGTGACATAGTAAGATTGTGTTAACTTGTTGGTTTCAGGTGCACCAGTGGTTATATGAGTGTGAAGATTAATTGAATTCACTATGATCTCCAATGATATATCTATCTATCTATCTATCTATCTATCTATCTATCTTTCTATCTATCTATCTATCTAGAAGTGAGGATTGCGATGAGACAGTTGATATATGATTTGAATAACAGCCAAACCTCTGTAACCAAGAGATGAAAAGCCTAATTAGTTATATTCAAGCGTTTGTTGCAGCCTGCCTTGATTTATACCAGCTCATACATTGTAAGTACCAGAGGCTCAAATCTTATATCCTGGTATAACACCATTAGTATAATTTGTGTCTAACCGTGAAAGAGATTGGATTGACAGTTTGTGTAATTGAGAGAATTTAATGTCATTGCCTTTGCTTGGTTTTCTATGGTAGACAAGTACAATGGTTATTGAAACCACAAGAGTAGTTAGTTAAATGAGTTTCTTGAGTTTCAGAAAATGGCAAGTTAGATTAGTTAGCTTGTCAGTTATGATAAGATCATTTCCATGTAAAAGGACTCATGAGCACCAACATGTGAAGCTTATAGGAGCATGTCAAATTGGGTGTCAAATGAAAGCTAAGAGTATTTATTATTTTTGAGAAATTAAGGCATAGGTATATCAATTTTCCAATCTAAAAATTAGGATGGAAAACACTTACTGTATATTTACTTTTGGAGACATTTTTCTGCCTTCTGTATGTTTAAGAAACATCGCTTTGTGCCTTGAAATTCTGATACCAAAAACACACACACTTTAAGATATTTTCTCATTTATTTCCCTCATGAGGATGGAGGATGATTTAAGTTCAGAGAAGTGACAAGTAAAGGTAGACCTATCAATTCGTTGTAATGTTTTTACTGATATCAATTTTGCTTATTTCTTTAAGTGGTTAAACTGGAATTACATTACCAAAATGGTTTCGGAATTTCCGAAAAATCAGTAACGGAATTTCTGCAATTGAATTGGCTACAAAGAGAAATCATAGTAGTCACAAACCACAGTTTGGTTCACAAGTTTGAACAGCACAGTACTCTACAGCACAGTAGAGTACAGTAAAGAAAAGTACTGTAGAGTTTAGTACTGTAGAGTAGAGTAGAGTTGAGTACACTATAATGTACTGTACTGAACTATACTCTACTTTACTGTACTTTACTTTACTGTACTCTACTGAACTCTACTGTACTCTAGTAAACTATACTGTTCTGTGTTGTTCTGTCCTGTACTCTACTGTACTCTACTGTACTCTAGTGAACTCTACTGTACTCTAGTGAACTCTACTGTACTCTACTGTACTCTAGTGAGCTCTACTGTATTCTAGTGAACTCCACTGAACTCTACTGAACTCTACTGAGCCTTACTGTCCTGTACTCTACTGTACTCTACTGTACTCTACTGTACTGTACTGTTCTGTGTTGTTCTGTCCTGTACTCTACTGTACTCTACTGTTCTGTCCTGTACTCTACTGTTCTGTCCTGTACTCTACTGTACTCTACTGTACTCTACTGTACTCTACTGTTCTGTCCTGTACTCTACTGTACTCTACTGTTCTGTCCTGTACTCTACTGTTCTGTCCTGTACTCTACTGTACTCTACTGTACTCTACTGTACTCTACTGTACTGTTCTGTGTTGTTCTGTCCTGTACTCTACTGTACTCTACTATTCTGTCCTGTACTCTACTGTTCTGTCCTGTACTCTACTGTACTCTACTGTTCTGTCCTGTACTCTACTGTACTCTACTGTTCTGTCCTGTACTCTACTGTTCTGTCCTGTACTCTACTGTACTCTACTGTACTCTACTGTTCTGTCCTGTACTCTACTGTTCTGTCCTGTACTCTACTGTACTCTACTGTTTTGTCCTGTACTCTACTGTTCTGTCCTGTACTCTACTGTACTCTACTGTTCTGTCCTGTACTCTACTGTACTCTACTGTTCTGTCCTGTACTCTACTGTTCTGTCCTGTACTCTACTGTTCTGTCCTGTACTCTACTGTACTCTACTGTACTCTACTGTTCTGTGTTGTTCTGTCCTGTACTCTACTGTACTGTACTGTTCTGTGTTGTTCTGTCCTGTACTCTACTGTACTGTACTGTTCTGTGTTGTTCTGTCCTGTACTCTACTGTACTCTACTGTTCTGTCCTGTACTCTACTGTACTCTACTGTACTCTACTGTACTCTACTGTTCTGTCCTGTACTCTACTGTTCTGTTCTGTACTCTACTGTTCTGTCCTGTACTCTACTGTACTCTACTGTACTCTACTGTTCTGTCCTGTACTCTACTGTTCTGTGTTGTTCTGTGCTGTACTCTACTGTACTCTACTGTTCTGTCCTGTACTCTACTGTTCTGTCCTGTACTCTACTGTACTCTACTGTACTCTACTGTACTGTACTGTACTGTTCTGTGTTGTTCTGTCCTGTACTCTACTGTACTCTACTATTCTGTCCTGTACTCTACTGTTCTGTCCTGTACTCTACTGTACTCTACTGTACTCTACTGTTCTGTGTTGTTCTGTCCTGTACTCTACTGTACTCTACTGTTCTGTGTTGTTCTGTCCTGTACTCTACTGTTCTGTGTTGTTCTGTGCTGTACTCTACTGTGCTCTACTGTACTCTACTGAACTCTACTGTTCTGTGCTGTACTCTACTGTACTCTACTGAACTCTACTGTACTCTACTGAGCCTTACTGTCCTGTGCTTTGATGTCCAAATTTGTGAAACATAGACGTCTATGATTGTTTCAAATTTGTTTGGCGGCAGAGCACATTAAAAATATAGCCAGTGTGTAGAATTATACCCAAATATGCAAAGGAGGATATTGGATATTTATACCATTATGAACCTATTTAGGATACATAACCATGAAGAGAACGACATTCATAACCATAATTATGCATTTCTGTGTAGTACAGATACGGGACCATGATGAAGTTCTCCCATCTCATCAGTATTCTCAATGAGCAACACAACATCACAGATCATACATCTATATGTGTGTCCCAAATCCTATTTCCTATATAGTGCACTCCTTTTGACCAAAGCCCCAGGGAATAGGGTTCCATTGGGGATGCAACCTATGTATATGTGTTGGTCAGAGTTGATGAGAAGTGCACATTGAGATCAGAGATGTGTCTGTCTGATGCATTTCCTCACACAGAGTGGTAATTTCTCACGCCTAAGAACATAAAGGCTGTGTCCCAAATGACACCCTATTTCCTATATAGCGCACTACTTCCCATTTGACCCATGTACTGGTCAAAAGTAGTGCACTATACATGTATAGGGAATAGAGTGCAATAGCCTCTTGGCTTAAAATCTCTTCCACATCACAATACAGTGCTGCTTCATTGTTCTATCTTACTGTCAGAGCCTGCCTATAGAACCAGGCTCATCCATTACCTGATGAGTGTTGAGCGCTACAGGCCTCTCCACTGTTAACCAGGTCTAATCCGGCTGGGTGCTGTCTGACATCTGTCACTAGTTGACTTGGAGCTTTACCATGGAGCTTTAATCCTTATTACCACTCCTCTCTCTGGTGAAATAAATCACACACGCACACACACATCTGGGCAGCAGGGCTGGGGCAGCTCTCTCGCTCTCTCTGTTACACACACACACACACACACACACACACACACACACACACACACACACACACACACACACACACACACACACACACACACACACACACACACACACACACTGTCACGCCCTGACCTTAGAGATCCTTTTAATTCTCTATTTGGTTAGGTCAGGGAGTGACTAGGGTGGGCAATCTATGTTTCTATTTCTTTGTTGGCCGGGTATGGTTCCCAATCAGAGGCAGCTGTCTATCGTTGTCTCTGATTGGGGATCATACTTAGGCAGCTTTTTCCACCTGTAGTTTATGGGATCTTGTTTTGGTACTGTGCTGTTTAGCCCCACTAAACTTTACGCTTCGTTTTTTTTTTTTTTTTTTTTTCGGTGTTCATTGAATAAAGTAAGATGTACGCCTACCACGCTGCACCTTGGTCCTCTCATTCCAACAACGAGCGTAACACACACACTCCTCAGGGGACCAGGCTGAGAGCGGTGCACTCTGCTGTAACTGTAGCTGTACCTCTAACCTCAACCTGTCCCCTTTATATCGAGTGCAATGGCTGTTTGATTGCCAGAGGTTTAGGCCCTGGAGCAACAATGGAAGGAAACTTCATCATTTAAACTGTTATGATCTTTTACTGTGTTCTATTGCTGCATTATTATCATAGCCTCAGTCCATTGCTGTAGCCAAGGCACTTTCTTTGATATCACTTTCAATAGAAGGAGGCTAAGATCATTTGTATGGTATTTAAGTCATTTGGTGTTTGTGTGAGTGTGAAGGAGACAAACTGAATCCCAGACTATTTTTTATCAGCCTCATCAATCTGGTTCTCCCTCCTCCTCTCTCCTCCTCCCCTCCTCCCCTAACATCCCTCCTCCCTCCTCCTCTCTCCTCCTCCCTTCCTCCCCTAACATCCCTCCTCCCTCCTCCTCCCACCTCCTTCCCCTCCTCATCTTCTCGTCCCCCCTCCTCTTTCCTCCCTCCTCCCCCCCTCTTATTCGTCCCTCTCCTCCACCCCCCCCCCCCCCCCCCGCCCCCTCCTCCCCCTCCCAGACTTGACCTTCAGCGTGGGAGGTATCACAGAGCCATGTGACCTCTGCACTGGGCCGCTGCACTCTCCACACGCACACACACAGAGGGGGAAGGGGGCATGAGGAGAAAGTCACGGTTCCTGTTCTCTCTGTTTGTCATCAGCACCTTCTCAGGTGGTTGATGTTTCTCCCTCTCTCTACAAACTCAGCTGAGTGCTGCCATAGGCCTGTGTGTGTGTGTGTGTGTGTGTGTGTGTGTGTGTGTGTGTGTGTGTGTGTGTGTGTGTGTGTGTGTGTGTGTGTGTGTGTGTGTGTGTGTGTGTGTGTGTGTGTGTGTGTGTGTGTGTGCGTGAGTACAGGCACAGCTGTGTGTGTGTGAGGAAGGGGTTCTGCTGTGTGTGGAGCTGCAGGCAGGCAGGGGCCTGTATTGATGTCCGCTAGCTGCCTCCCCTGGGCTGGGCTCTGTGGGATAGTGTGTCAGTAGGACAAAGGGTTGGCGCCACCCGTCCTGCTCTATGCGCCACTAACTACAATTAATTACAAACCAATCGAATTTGTTGCAGCCAATTGGTAAACTAATTGGTAATTTCAGCTGGACATCTAGCCGTGGCGATCGCCGGGGTCCTGGGCCAGCCGAGTTCTTTCTCTGAGGGACTTTTGTTCTCTCTGTGACTGTCCGTGGATCTGCCTGAACAAAATAAATGTATTTTATAGCCCGCGGAGGCAGCCGGGGTTGGAGAAAGATGTGAACCAGTTACTCATGCACACACACACACACACACACACACACACACACACACACACACACACACACACACACACACACACACACACACACACACACACACACACGCACACACGCACACACCACACACACACACACACACACACACACACCACACACACACACACACACACACACACACACACACATACACACACACACACTCCTCCAGCTGCTTGTCCTGTTTGTCTCTTCTAGGCTGTGGACAGAGGGGTGGACAGGGGATACGGAGGGTTCGGGTTACGACTATACCCCTCCTGAGTGGCCCTGGATGGGACGCGTTTCCAGACATTCCCCTCAAATAGGGCCATTAGCTGGGAGCGAAGCCTTGTTCTCCTGGCCCATTCAGGGCTTTTCTCTGCCTTTCAGACTTTCTGTAGGACTGGTAATGTGTCAGGTAGGTGGTGGGGAGGGATGCAGGAGGGGGGCAGACAGGATAACAAGCTTATTTTATATAGTACCAAGACAGGATTATTTTCTTCAAAAACCTCCCTTATGACTGTTTATTTATCTTTCTCAGTTGGTCAATGCCAGGATAGTGGGTTTGATTCCTGTATATGTTATATTGTGTAATGTCCTTGGTTTTCCATACACTGAATAACTCTCAAAGGGCAATTTCAGTCAGCCAGACGTCAATGTGTCTACTTGTCAGTCTTTCTCAGAGGAAGTGGATGAAAGGGAAAGGAAGGCAGGTGATAGGGTTTCTGAGAAGCATCAATCTCCCAATTAGTCCTGAAATAACCTGACTGGGTCTGGAACAGCAGAGACCGGGGAGAGAGAGGGGTTAGAAGGGTGAGAAGGAAGACAGGGAGGAGGGGGATCGGTGCTCAGCTCACTGAGCCTGTCAGTAGTGGAACCAGAGAGGCTGGGAGGAGTGTGGCGGAGAGGGAGAGAACGAGAGAGAGAGATGGAAAGAGAGACACCTTTCTCTGACAGCTCTACCTCCATTTTACTGAAATATTATCATACTGTGAATGCCTGAGTCTCTGCTTCTTGGTAAAACAGCAGTCCAGCATTTCTTAGGAATGCTGGTTGTGTTTCACAAGAAATTGTTACAGTACTGGGATTTCAAACTTGTTTGGACTTATTCCAGTTAAGACGAACAGAGTTTGAACACAGATGCCCAGGATAGGTTGGTTTCCCTGGCTCATTGTGACCAATGTATACCAGTCCCAATGTCAAGAACCCTAAAACTGAAAAACAACTGGCATCATAAACAGAGAGGGTCAATGGGCTGAGCTGTAATTCAAGGTAATCCACCAGTTTATTGGCTCTAACAGAATGACAAGTACACCCATAAATTGATTAAGGCA
Organism: Salvelinus fontinalis; assembly: GCF_029448725.1. Classification (NCBI taxonomy): domain Eukaryota; kingdom Metazoa; phylum Chordata; class Actinopteri; order Salmoniformes; family Salmonidae; genus Salvelinus; species Salvelinus fontinalis. The sequence goes on from NC_074699.1 coordinate 22,646,508, forward strand.
TAAAAGTGCAGGGATTTTACGCAGGACCACAATTTGTGCTTTTAGCTCAGACTGTACATTGATTGGTTTTTTAGTTGTTTGCATACATATGTTACATACGTGGCACATGGCTTTGTTTCCCATAAGGGTAATAACTCAGTTTACTGGATGGAGAAATGTATTTTACATGAGCTAGTTGGTAGTATTACACTGACTCCCCCACTGAGAGAGGTAGTAATGGTGAACTTCGGTCATCATCAGGGGAGGTAGTAATGGTGAACTTCGGTCATCATCAGGGGAGGTAGTAATGGTGAACTTCAATCATCATCAGGGGAGGTAGTAATGGTGAACTTCAATCATCATCAGGGGAGGTAGTAATGGTGAACTTCAGTCATCATCAGGGGAGGTAGTAATGGTGAACTTCGGTCATCATCAGGGGAGGTAGTAATGGTGAACTTCGGTCATCATCAGGGGAGGTAGTAATGGTGAACTTCAATCATCATCAGGGGAGGTAGTAATGGTGAACTTCAGTCATCATCAGGGGAGGTAGTAATGGTGAACTTCGGTCATCATCAGGGGAGGTAGTAATGGTGAACTTCAATCATCATCAGGGGAGGTAGTAATGGTGAACTTCAGTCATCATCAGGGGAGGTAGTAATGGTGAACTTCAGTCATCATCAGGGGAGGTAGTAATGGTGAACTTCAGTCATCATCAGGGGAGGTAGTAATGGTGAACTTCAGTCATCATCAGGGGAGGTAGTAATGGCGAACTTCAATCATCATCAGGTGAGGTAGTAATGGTGAACTTCAGTCATCATCAGGGGAGGTAGTAATGGTGAACTTCAATCATCATCAGTGGAGGTAGTAATGGTGAACTTCAGTCATCATCAGGGGAGGTAGTAATGGTGAACTTCAGTCATCATCAGGGGAGGTAGTAATGGTGAACTTCAGTCATCATCAGGGGAGGTAGTAATGGTGAACTTCAATCATCATCAGGGGAGGTAGTAATGGTGAACTTCAATCATCATCAGGGGAGGTAGTAATTTGTGAACTTCAGTCATCATCAGGGGAGGTAGTAATGGTGAACTTCAATCGTCATCAGGGGAGGTAGTAATGGTGAACTTCAATCATCATCAGGGGAGGTAGTAATGGTGAACTTCAATCATCATCAGGGGAGTTAGTAATGGTGAACTTCAGGCAGCATCAGGGGAGGTAGTAATGGTGAACTTCAGTCATCATCAGGGGAGGTAGTAATGGTGAACTTCAATCATCATCAGGGGAGGTAGTAATGGTGAACTTCAGTCATCATCAGGGGAGGTAGTAATGGTGAACTTCAGTCATCATCAGGGGAGGTAGTAATGGTGAACTTCAATCATCATCAGGGGAGGTAGTAATGGTGAACTTCAGTCATCATCAGGGGAGGTAGTAATGGTGAACTTCAATCATCATCAGGGGAGGTAGTAATGGTGAACTTCAGTCATCATCAGGGGAGGTAGTAATGGTGAACTTCAATCATCATCAGGGGAGGTAGTAATGGTGAACTTCAGTCATCATCAGGGGAGGTAGTAATGGTGAACTTCAGTCATCATCAGGGGAGGTAGTAATGGTGAACTTCAGTCATCATCAGGGGAGGTAGTAATGGTGAACTTCAGTCATCATCAGGGGAGGTAGTAATGGTGAACTTCAATCATCATCAGTGGAGGTAGTAATGGTGAACTTCAGTCATCATCAGGGGAGGTAGTAATGGTGAACTTCAATCATCATCAGGGGAGGTAGTAATGGTGAACTTCAATCATCATCAGGGGAGGTAGTAATGGTGAACTTCAATCATCATCAGGGGAGGTAGTAATGGTGAACTTCAGTCATCATCAGGGGAGGTAGTAATGGTGAACTTCAGTCATCATCAGGGGAGGTAGTAATGGTGAACTTCAATCAAAATGTATCCACCTAGGACCATAAAGGGTTATTTGGCTTGGCCCTGTGTAGAAAACTGTTCATGGTTCTAGGTAGAACATTTTCAACCAACAAAAAATGGTTTTAGAACTCTTTTTTTGGATGATCACGGTTCCATGTAGAACCCTTGTCCTTGTTGGAGAACCCTTTTAGAACCCTTTTATCTAAGAGTGTCACACCCTGACCTTAGAGATCCTTTTAATTCTCTATTTGGTTAGGTCAGGGTGTGACTAGGGTGGGCAATCTATGTTTTCTATTTCTTTGTTGGCCGGGTATGGTTCCCGATCAGAGGCTGTCTATCGTTGTCTCTGATTGGGGATCATACTTAGTCAGCCTTTTTCCACCTGTAGTTTGTGGGATCTTGTTTTCTGGTACTGTGCTGTTCAGCCCTACTCTTCCGTTTTATATTTGTTGTTTTTTCGGTGTTCATTTAATAAATTAATATGTACATCTACCACGCTGCACCTTGGTCCGATCCTTCCATCGACGAACGTAACAAAGAATGATATCCAGTGCAGTTCTTATGCTGGCTTTTAGTTTTCTGTGAGGTAAAGTTGCAGTATTTTAGAGCTAGATTTCCCGTAACTGATCTGCCATGAGACAATGTGACTTAGAGGTTTCACCTATTACATTAACACTGCTGATCCATGCAGGATAAACAGAAAGGCTAACCAGATTACAAGCACATTCCCTTCTCAAATACCCAGTCTACATTGCCAGGATCCTAGGCCCCCATTGGACTAAAACTAGAGGATCAATCGCTGCCCGAAAATCATTTGTTTAATTCGATTTGTGTGGATTTTCTCTCCTTAAGCACGGAAACAGTGGAAAGAAAAATACAAGTGTAAAAAGTGTGGTTAGAGTCTGCTGAAACATTGGTTCAATATGTACATTATTCTGCAACCCGACACCACAGGAAATAGATATTGATCATGATGACCATTTAGTCACTGTAGAAGCTAGTGGAGTGAGTGGGTGCCGGGCTGGACTCAGACAGTGTTAGGGCCAAAGAAGAAGAAGAACAAGAAACACAAGAAGAAATAGAAGTAGAAGAAGAAGTAGAAGAAGTGTTACATGTGATATATGTGTGATCCAGAAGAGCTGGTAGAAATGCACTTCAACCACTGCTGTGAAGTCTGGTTGTGCTGTTACTCACTTAGAGCTATTTGTGTCCTCCCTCTCTCTTTGTTTGGGGTTTGCATTATTCAATCCCAGAAAACTCTCTTTCCGAGGCTAGGGTCACAGCTTGGCTCTCTGCTAGCTTCCGTTAGCATCAGTGTTTTATCAGGCTGGCTGTACTGTACCTGCCATGTTGAAAATGTATTAGTAACCAGTCATGCATGTGAGATGGAGTCAGAACAGTCTACATTCTAATGGGTCATGTGGGTGTGTTGGGCTCACCTCTCCTCCTCTAGGCTGATGTCATACTTCTGCCTGAAGTGGATAAATCTCAACATATTCCTTCCTGCTCCATATCCATAGGAGGACTTTCTTAGTGGGATTTTCCTGTAACAACTGAGCCCTTTCTATGCTTTGAGCTATGCCTTGAATGTATTGAATCGTTCTGGTCAGTGAATTCAGTCAGTGAATCAGTCAGTGAATTATTTATATGGAAATGTAGAGTTTTTATCAGCCTCCTCATCTGAGGAATTCCATCACCATTGATTGGTTGACCAGACAAGCAGGACGTACAGTACAGGATATTCAGTGTAGTGGAGGGGAAATGCTGTTTACTCACCTTTTTTATTTTGTAAGAAAAGGCATTGAAAGTATAGCGTTGCTGATCACTACATCAATGAGGATGTAAGACAGTGAATCTAAGAAGATTCAACAGATCTATTGTGTTTTAATCAGTCTGCTATTTTGGGTTGTGAGTCAAATCTGATTCCTTGTGGAGGATGTCAGCCTGAAATATGAAATCCTCCCTTCGACAAACAACACTGGAGCCAAGCAAAGCTGAACACCCAACCTATGGCTGGAATGGGTGGTTAGGCTAACAATAGCCCAACAGCCTTGAGAAGAATCTGCAATTTAGCCTAATGAGGAAAATGAGAGAGATCGTTCCTTAATCACCGTGGCTGTTGTGTTTCTGTTTGTCTTTAACAAGTAGTCTAAACAGCAGGATAATTCTCTGATCCACCCAGCAAGGCGTCTGGACCACTCCAAGACCAACGCCCAGGCCTCCTTTTGATCTGGCTTGAGATAGCAAGCCATTAAAACTGTCACGTTCCTGACCGGTTTTCTGTTATTTTGTATGTGTTTGACGGTCAGGGCGTGAGTTTGGGTGGGCAGTCTATGTTATGTGTTTCTATGTTGGTAAAGGGTGACCTGATATGGTTCTCAATTAGAGGCAGGTGGTTTTCATTTCCTCTGATTGAGAGCCATATTAAGGTAGGTGTTTTCACATTGATTGTTGTGGGTGGTTGTCTCCTGTGTCTGTGTTTGTCGCGCCACACGGGACTGTCTCGGTTTGTTTGTACGTTCGTTCTTTTGTGTAGTCATTTTAATGTTCGTGAGTTCTTCGTTGTATTTAAGTTCGCAGGAAGAGGAGGAGGAAATCCGTTACAGAACCACCCACCGAACCAGGACCAAGCAGGTTAAGTTCGAGCAGCGGCCAAATAATCAGGACTCGTGGACTTGGGAGGAAGTATTGGAGGGAAAAGGACACTGGGCTCATATTGGGGAATATCGCCGCGCTCGTGAGGAGATGGAAGCAGCGAGAGCCCAGGAGCGGTGGTATGAGGAGGCAGCAAGGAGACGTGGCTGGAAGCCCGCGAAGAAACCCCAAAAATGTATTGGGGGGGGGCCAAGAGGTAGTGGGCCAAGGGCAGGTAGGAGACCTGCACCCACTTCCCAGGCTAACCGTGGAGAGCGGGAGTACGGGCAGACACCGTGTTACGCAGTAGAGCGCACGGTGTCTCCTGTACGTGTTCATAGCCCGGTGCGGGTTATTCCACCTCCCCGCACTGGGCGGGCGACGGGGAACATTCAACCAGGTTGGGCAGGCTCGGTGCTCAAGGGAGCCAGTACATCTGCACGGTCCGGTATTTCCGTCACCACCTTCCCGCCCCAGCCCAGTACCACCAGTGCCTACACCACGCACCAGGCTTCCAGTGCGTTTCCAAAGCCCTGTTCCTCCTCCACGCACTCTCCCTATGGTGCGTGTCTCCAGCCCAGTGCCTCCAGTTCCGGCACCACGCACTAAGCCACCTGTGCGTCTCCAGAGCCCTGTACACACTGTTCCTTCTCCCCGTACTCATCCTGATGTGCGTGCCCTCAGCCCGGTGCCACCAGTGCCGGTACCACGCACCAGGTCCATAGTGCGTTTTGAGAGTCCAGTGTGCCCTGTCCCTGCTCCCCGCACTAGCCTGAAGGTGCGTGTCCTTAGCCCGGTGCCTCCAGTTCCGGCACCACGCACCAGGCCTACAGTGCGCCTCAGCCGGCCAGAGCCATCCGTCTGCCCAGCGCCATCTTAGCCATCCGTCTCCCCAGCGCCATCTGAGCCATCCGTCTCCCCAGCGCCATCTGAGCCATCCGTCTCCCCAGCGCCATCTGAGCCATCCGTCTCCCCAGCGCCATCTGAGCCATCCGTCTCCCCAGCGCCATCTGAGCCATCCGTCTCCCCAGTGCCATCTGAGCCATTCGTCTGCCCAGTGCCGTCTGAGCCATCCGTCTGTCCCGAGCAATTAGAGCCGCCCGTCTGTCCCGAGCCGTCAGAGCCGTTAGTCAGTCAGGAGCCGCTAGAGCCATTCGTCGGTCAGGATCTGCCAGAGCCGCCAACCAGACAGGATCTGCCCAAGCCGCCAACCAGACAGGATCTGCCAGAGCCGCCAACCAGACAGGATCTGCCAGAGCCGTCAGCCAGCCATGAGCGTCCAGAGCCGTCAGCCAGCCATGAGCGTCCAGAGCCGTCAGCCAGCCATGAGCGTCCAGAGCCGTCAGCCAGCCATGAGCTGCCCCTCAGCCCAGTGCCTCCAGTTCCGGCACCACGCACTAAGCCACCTGTGCGTCTCCAGAGCCCTGTACACACTGTTCCTTCTCCCCGTACTCGTCCTGATGTGCGTGCCCTCAGCCCGGTGCCACCAGTGCCGGTACCACGCACCAGGTCCATAGTGCGTTTTGAGAGTCCAGTGTGCCCTGTCCCTGCTCCCCGCACTAGCCTGAAGGTGCGTGTCCTTAGCCCGGTGCCTCCAGTTCCGGCACCACGCACCAGGCCTACAGTGCGCCTCATCCGGCCAGAGCCATCCGTCTGCCCAGTGCCATCTGAGCCATCCGTCTCCCCAGCGCCATCTGAGCCATCCGTCTCCCCAGCGCCATCTGAGCCATCCGTCTCCCCAGCGCCATCTGAGCCATCCGTCTGCCCAGCACCGTCTGAGCCATCCGTCTGTCCCGAGCCATTAGAGTCGCCCGTCTGTCCCGAGCCGTCAGAGCCATTAGTCAGTCAGGAGCCACTAGAGCCATTCGTCAGTCAGGATCTGCCAGAGCCGCCAACCAGACAGGATCTGCCAGAGCCGCCAACCAGACAGGATCTGCCAGAGCCGCCAACCAGACAGGATCTGCCAGAGCCGTCAGCGAGCCATGAGCGTCCAGAGCCGTCAGCCAGCCATGAGCGTCCAGAGCCGTCAGCCAGCCATGAGCGTCCAGAGCCGTCAGCCAGCCATGAGCGTCCAGAGCCGTCAGCCAGCCATGAGCGTCCAGAGCCGTCAGCTAGCCATGAGCGTCCAGAGCCGTCAGCCAGTCATGAGCTGCCCCTCAGCCCAGAACTGCCATTTATCCAGAACTGCCCCTCAGTCCAGAGCTGTCTCTCTGTCCGGAGCTGCCCTTCAGTCCGGAGTTGCCCCTCTATCCTGAGCTACCTCTCTATCCTGACCTACCTCTCTGTCCTGAGCTATCTCTCTGTCCTGAGCTACCTTATCCCGGTGCTGCCCCTTGTCCCGGTGCTGCCCCTTATCTTAAGGTTACCAGTTAAATTAAGTGGGTGTAATATGAGGGTGGTCATTCTAAGGGGGAGACGTAAACTGGGATTGACTATGGTGGGGTGGGGACCTCGCCCAGAGCCTGAGCCACCACCGTGGTCAGACGCCCACCCACACCCACCCCAAGACTTTTGGTGGTGCGTTCGGAGTACGCACCTTGAGGGGGGGGGGGGGGGGGTATGTCACGTTCCTGACCGGTTTTCTGTTATTTTGTATGTGTTTGACGGTCAGGGCGTGAGTTTGGGTGGGCAGTCTATGTTATGTGTTTCTATGTTGGTAAAGGGTGACCTGATATGGTTCTCAATTAGAGGCAGGTGGTTTTCATTTCCTCTGATTGAGAGCCATATTAAGGTAGGTGTTTTCACATTGATTGTTGTGGGTGGTTGTCTCCTGTGTCTGTGTTTGTCGCGCCACACGGGACTGTCTCGGTTTGTTTGTACGTTCGTTCTTTTGTGTAGTCATTTTCCTGTTCGTGAGTTCTTCGTTGTATTTAAGTTCGCATGTCCAGGTCTGTCTACTCCGTTTTGTTATTTTGTTAATTATTCAAGTGTAGTTCGTTTTTTCGTCTTGTTTAAATAAATATAATGTCATTTCACAACGCTGCGTTTTGGTCGAATCCCTGCTCCTCCTCTTCGGATGAAGAGGAGGAGGAAATCCGTTACAAAAACGCCATTCATCTCAATATGTTAGGCAGGTCTTCATACAGCAGCCCACGTGTTGCGGATCTTTATTTAACCCTGCAGATGCTCCTCATACCCCACAATGCTGCTAATATTACACTACCGAGGAGGAAGCTAAAGTATCAAACCCTTACTGTTATTGGTGTTGATTGAGATGTTTGATTTGATTGGTGATCTCCTATTCTGCTATTGTCCATCAGCAATCCTCCAATCCTACAAAGCCTGTGTGTAAAATAATGATTCCTAAACTGACTATATATACAATATATATGACATGCTCAGAAGCAAAGGGGGGCTTTATATGAGTATGTCCAAAATAAGCCCTCAGACAAGTCAAACTGAGAGGAGAGGAGAGGTGGGGAGAGGAGAGGGGAGGGAAGAGGAGAGGAGATGAGAGGAGCGATGGGGAGAGGAGAGGAGAGGAGAGGAGAGGAGAGGAGAGGAGAGGAGAGGAGAGGAGAGGAGAGGAGAGGAGAGGAGAGGAGAGGAGAGGAGAGGCTTATATGACTGAGTGGGAGCAGGTGGACTGGAGGATTTGTTGTGACTGCAGCAGAGAAAGAGAGAGGGAAAGAGAGACAGAGAGAGAAATGCATGCAGAGTGAGAGGTAAAGGGAAAGAGAAAGAGAGGGGAAGATGGATGGAGGGAGAGAGAGAGAAATAGAGAATGAGAGAGAGAGAGAGAGAGAGAGAGAGAGAGAGGAAGAGAGAGAGCAGGCATGGAGGGAGCCTGGAGTGTGCTGGGCCTGGCCCCAGTGGAGCCATCGATCCAGGCAGGCCTTACATCAGTGACAGGAAATCTGAGCCATGGCTGCCTGCATGTTTCATCATCCCCACATCCCTCTTTTCCACCTCTTTCTCTCTCTCTCTCTCTCTCTCTCTCTCTCTCTCTCTCTCTCTCTCTCTCTCTCTCTCTCTCTCTCTCTCTCTCTCTCTCTCTCTCTCTCTCTCTCTCTCTCTACTTCTCTCTATCTATCCCTCTCTCTCTCTCTCTTGTTCTCTCTCTCTTTATTTCTCTCTCTTTCTCTCTCTCTATCTCTCTCGCTCCCTCTCTCTCTCTCTTCCCATCTCTCTCTCCCCCCTCTGCAATGGCAGCTGGCAGGCCCCACAGCCCCCCAGCAAAATCCAAAACATGTACTCACTCCAGGCAGGCAGCTACCGGGCCCGGGGTAGTGGGGAACCAGGGTTTGCTGTCATCCTAACGGAGCTGCTGTCAATTTATCATCCAGCCCAGGCCTCAGTGTGTACAGCTCTAAGTGCACATAGCCATCCATTCACAGACTCTCATTCTTTATGTGTAAGTCTCTGTGTGACAGTGAGAGTGACTGCCTGGCTGACTGCTCAGGCTATTGTTTTGAAGGGGGCCGTGTATATGTGTAGCAAGGTCAGAGCAGTACAGCTGGAGGGTAAAGGGGTTAAATTGAATTTGTTTAGGCTTCAGGTGAGGCCCCAGTGGGACCCCCCCCCCCCCCCCCCCCCTACTCACTTCTGCCCTCTTCCCCTCCACTCCTCCATCGCTCGGCTTTATGGGGTCTAGACAGCTCTCCAGCACTGAGGACATTTCAGGTCTGCTGAGCACAAACTTGAACGTTGTGAAAATTCTGTGCAACTTCCAGCGGCGTTTACTTTGAACACTGAGTCTGTACCCGCTTTAAGTTGCAGTTTTAACAGTGGCCAAACAGGCTACTGTTGCTATTTGATCATAATGTAGGCCTACCAGAGTGGCCTACCATCAAAAACAATGGAGAAAATGCATCCCATAACATTTTAACATGGAAATAGCTGTTCTATCGTTCAGCCTACAGTAGCAGCCAATGTGTGGTGTTCAATGTAGACCTGCATTCCATGAGTCTTTTGAAACAGACACGCAGGGCTTGACATTAACCTGGTTATTCACTTGTCCTTCAGACAAGGAGGTGACTGAAAATGTTGTTGTGTTGTTTGATGCAAGAAACCACTTTACAAAATACATGCATTATTATTCCCATATCATTATTACAGAGAATCAGACAAATTATGCTAACATTTGCCTATTAGCTACTTAGCTTATTCAAGCCTGTCTCAAAATACAACACTGGCCCTTTAAGACAAAAAAAAAGCTCTTTACCTGACTTGCTTTTCAGAGATGTCTAGAAATGTACATGTTTTGTGCTCCTGTAGGAAGCAATCACTCCCCTCTAGCTGACTACAAATTATCTATAACTGGGCTAATAACTCACTAACTAGCCAAGGATATGAACAAAATGTGCAAATATGGCTACATGCAGCTCTTTTTTTTTAATTTTTTTTTTATTTTTTTTACATGCAGCTCTTGCTTGGATCTCAAAACAAGCGCATCTCCTCAAGACCACTCATGCTGTAAACACAGTCCAGTTCAAAGTAAATGGCACAGATCCATATATGGCAATGGTCTATTTGCGTATGGGCCTACTGCAGCTCTGATTGGATATGCCGCACCTGTCTGTGCAGAGTAGGGGCTGAGTCTTGCACAATAGAATCATACTCCGATGCATTGTGCCTACATCAAAATATTTTGCATAGTTAATTTTGTTTCGGTATGTTGCATTGAAGATGGCTAATATTGCGTTGATTCATCACAATTGCCACAGCAAAGGGAAAAAAAATCTACAAAGTTGAGTAAAGTTCAATCTTGTGCTTCTCTCAGAGGGCTGATAATTCTTCTGCACTCACTCTACATGGAAGTCCTAGGGGAGCTGCGTGGCAGTCTCTGGGCTACTGTGTGCCTGCGCACGGGCGCAGTTTAGAGGGAACATTGCTCCAGTTTCCCCTATGGACTGTGGGACTGTTCTGGGGAGCATCTGCCGAAACGGGCTGTCCTGGCTGCTGTCTTACTGCTGCTGTCGTAGGGGCTGGTGTTCATCATTACTGTTTTACTGCTGGGTGGGGGCTGGTGTACATCCATACTGTTTTACTGCTGCTGGGTGGGGGCTGGTGTACATCCATACTGTTTTACTGCTGCTGGGTGGGGCTGGTGTACATCCATACTGTTTTACTGCTGCTGGGTGGGGGCTGGTGTACATCCATACTGTTTTACTGCTGGGTGGGGGCTGGTGTACATCCATACTGTTTTACTGCTGGGTGGGGGCTGGTGTACATCCATACTGTTTTACTGCTGGGTGGGGGCTGTTGTACATCTATACTGTTTTACTGCTGGGTGGGGCTGGTGTACATCCATACTGTTTTACTGCTGCTGGGTGGGGGCTGGTGTACATCCATACTGGTTTACTGCTGGGTGGGGGCTGGTGTACATCCATACTGTTTTACTGCTGCTGGGTGGGGGCTGGTGTACATCTATACTGTTTTACTGCTGGGTGGGGGCTGGTGTACATCCATACTGTTTTACTGCTGGGTGGGGGCTGGTGTACATCCATACTGTTTTACTGCTGGGTGGGGGCTGGTGTACATCTATACTGTTTTACTGCTGGGTGGGGGCTGGTGTACATCCATACTGTTTAACTGCTGGTTGGGGGCTGGTGTACATCCATACTGTTTTACTGCTGCTGGGTGGAGGCTGGTGTACATCCATACTGTTTTACTGCTGGGTGGGGGCTGGTGTACATCCATACTGTTTTACTGCTGGGTGGGGGCTGGTGTACATCCATACTGTTTTACTGCTGGGTGGGGGCTGGTGTACATCCATACTGTTTTACTGCTGGGTGGGGGCTGGTGTACATCTATACTGTTTTACTGCTGGGTGGGGCTGGTGTACATCCATACTGTTTTACTGCTGCTGGGTGGGGGCTGGTGTACATCCATACTGGTTTACTGCTGCTGGGTGGGGGCTGGTGTACATCCATACTGGTTTACTGCTGGGTGGGGGCTGGTGTACATCTATACTGTTTTACTGCTGGGTGGGGGCTGGTGTACATCCATACTGTTTTACTGCTGCTGGGTGGGGCTGGTGTACATCCATACTGTTTTACTGCTGGGTGGGGGCTGGTGTACATCCATACTGTTTTACTGCTGCTGGGTGGGGGCTGGTGTACATCCATACTGTTTTACTGCTGGGTGGGGCTGGTGTACATCCATACTGTTTTACTGCTGGGTGGGGGCTGGTGTACATCCATACTGGTTTACTGCTGGTTGGGGGCTGGTGTACATCCATACTGTTTTACTGCTGGGTGGGGGCTGGTATACATCCATACTGTTTTACTGCTGGGTGGGGGCTGGTGTACATCCATACTGTTTTACTGCTGCTGGGTGGGGGCTGGTGTACATCTATACTGTTTTACTGCTGGGTGGGGGCTGGTGTACATCTATACTGTTTTACTGCTGGGTGGGGGCTGGTGTACATCTATACTGTTTTACTGCTGGGTGGGGGCTGGTGTACATCCATACTGTTTTACTGCTGGGTGGGGGCTGGTGTACATCTATACTGTTTTACTGCTGGGTGGGGGCTGGTGTACATCTATACTGTTTTACTGCTGGGTGGGGGCTGGTGTACATCCATACTGTTTTACTGCTGGGTGGGGGCTGGTGTACATCCATACTGTTTTACTGCTGGGTGGGGGCTGGTGTACATCCATACGGTTTTACTGCTGGGTGGGGGCTGGTGTACATCTATACTGTTTTACTGCTGGGTGGGGGCTGGTGTACATCTATACTGTTTTACTGCTGGGTGGGGCTGGTGTACATCCATACTGTTTTACTGCTGCTGGGTGGGGGCTGGTGTACATCCATACTGGTTTACTGCTGCTGGGTGGGGGCTGGTGTACATCCATACTGGTTTACTGCTGGGTGGGGGCTGGTGAACATCTATACTGTTTTACTGCTGGGTGGGGGCTGGTGTACATCCATACTGTTTTACTGCTGGGTGGGGGCTGGTGTACATCCATACTGTTTTACTGCTGGGTGGGGGCTGGTGTACATCCATACTGTTTTACTGCTGCTGGGTGGGGGCTGGTGTACATCCATACTGTTTTACTGCTGGGTGGGGCTGGTGTACATCCATACTGTTTTACTGCTGGGTGGGGGCTGGTGTACATCCATACTGGTTTACTGCTGGTTGGGGGCTGGTGTACATCCATACTGTTTTACTGCTGGGTGGGGGCTGGTATACATCCATACTGTTTTACTGCTGGGTGGGGGCTGGTGTACATCCATACTGTTTTACTGCTGGGTGGGGGCTGGTGTACATCTATACTGTTTTACTGCTGGGTGGGGGCTGGTGTACATCTATACTGTTTTACTGCTGGGTGGGGGCTGGTGTACATCTATACTGTTTTACTGCTGGGTGGGGGCTGGTGTACATCCATACTGTTTTACTGCTGGGTGGGGGCTGGTGTACATCTATACTGTTTTACTGCTGGGTGGGGGCTGGTGTACATCTATACTGTTATACTGCTGGGTGGGGGCTGGTGTACATCCATACTGTTTTACTGCTGGGTGGGGGCTGGTGTACATCCATACTGTTTTACTGCTGGGTGGGGGCTGGTGTACATCCATACGGTTTTACTGCTGGGTGGGGGCTGGTGTACATCTATACTGTTTTACTGCTGGGTGGGGGCTGGTGTACATCTATACTGTTTTACTGCTGGGTGGGGCTGGTGTACATCCATACTGTTTTACTGCTGCTGGGTGGGGGCTGGTGTACATCCATACTGGTTTACTGCTGCTGGGTGGGGGCTGGTGTACATCCATACTGGTTTACTGCTGCTGGGTGGGGGCTGGTGTACATCTATACTGTTTTACTGCTGGGTGGGGGCTGGTGTACATCCATACTGTTTTACTGCTGGGTGGGGGCTGGTGTACATCTATACTGTTTTACTGCTGGGTGGGGCTGGTGTACATCCATAATGTTTTACTGCTGCTGGGTGGGGGCTGGTGTACATCCATACTGTTTTACTGCTGGGTGGGGCTGGTGTACATCCATACTGTTTTACTGCTGGGTGGGGGCTGGTGTACATCCATACTGGTTTACTGCTGGTTGGGGGCTGGTGTACATCCATACTGTTTTACTGCTGGGTGGGGGCTGGTATACATCCATACTGTTTTACTGCTGGGTGGGGGCTGGTGTACATCCATACTGTTTTACTGCTGGGTGGGGGCTGGTGTACATCTATACTGTTTTACTGCTGGGTGGGGGCTGGTGTACATCTATACTGTTTTACTGCTGGGTGGGGGCTGGTGTACATCCATACTGTTTTACTGCTGGGTGGGGGCTGGTGTACATCTATACTGTTTTACTGCTGGGTGGGGGCTGGTGTACATCCATACTGTTTTACTGCTGGGTGGGGGCTGGTGTACATCCATACTGTTTTACTGCTGGGTGGGGGCTGGTGTACATCTATACTGTTTTACTGCTGGGTGGGGGCTGGTGTACATCCATACTGTTTTACTGCTGCTGGGTGGGGGCTGGTGTACATCCATACTGTTTTACTGCTGCTGGGTGGGGGCTGGTGTACATCCATACTGTTTAACTGCTGGTTGGGGGCTGGTGTACATCCATACTGTTTTACTGCTGCTGGGTGGGGGCTGGTGTACATCCATACTGTTTTACTGCTGGTTGGGGGCTGGTGTACATCCATACTGTTTTACTGCTGCTGGGTGGGGGCTGGTGTACATCCATACTGTTTAACTGCTGGTTGGGGGCTGGTGTACATCCATACTGTTTTACTGCTGCTGGGTGGGGGCTGGTGTACATCCATACTGTTTTACTGCTGGGTGGGGGCTGGTGTACATCCATACTGTTTAACTGCTGGTTGGGGGCTGGTGTACATCTATACTGTTTTACTGCTGGGTGGGGGCTGGTGTACATCCATACTGTTTTACTGCTGGTTGGGGGCTGGTGTACATCTATACTGTTTAACTGCTGGTTGGGGCAGCCATGATGGCCTTAAAGCTCTCATATGCTCCATCTACGTATATACTGTGGGACCGTAACATACCGATTTTGTTGTAGGCAATTCCTTTCCCAACGTTTTACAGTACTTCACATTGTTTGCCGGATTCTAAGTGTTTTCTCAGCCTCTCTGGTATAAATAGTGTGGCAGACTTATGGTATTTCTTTCCCCTGTTTATTTTGGTTAGTGTAGAAATGCAACGTATCTGTGTGGAGAGTACTGTGTAGGGCTGGGGCTATGTTGGAGCTGTGGTTCTGATGGATGTCCAGACTGAATGCAATGTTCCAGAGGAGGGACTGTAGACTGACTGGAGACTCCAGCCCTGTACTGGTCTGGACCTAGTAAACACAGTGCAGAGGAGAATGAGTCTCCAGCCCTGGCCCTGTAGTAAACACAGTGCAGAGGAGAAGGAGACTCCAGTCCTGGCCCTATAGTAAACAGTGCAGAGGAGAAGGAGACTCCAGTCCTGGCCCTGTAGTAAACAGTGCAGAGGAGAAGGAGACTCCAGTCCTGGCCCTGTAGTAAACAGTGCAGAGGAGAAGGAGACTCCAGTCCTGACCCTGTAGTAAACAGTGCAGAGGAGAAGGAGACTCCAGCCCTGGCCCTGTAGTAAACCCAGTGCAGAGGAGAAGGAGACTCCAGCCCTGGCCCTGTAGTAAACACAGTGCAGAGGAGAATGAGACTCCAGTCCTGGCCCTATATTAAACACAGTGCAGAGGAGAAGGAGTCTCCAGTCCTGGCCCTGTAGGAAACACAGTATAGAGGAGAAGGAGACTCCAGCCCTGGCCCTGTAGTAAACAGTGCAGAGGAGAAGGAGACTCCAGCCCTGGCCCTGTAGTAAACAGTGCAGAGGAGAAGGATCCTCCAGTCCTGGCCCTGTAGTAAACACAGTGCAGAGGAGAAGCAGACTCCAGTCCTGGCCCTCTAGTAAACACAGTGCAGAAGAGAATGAGACTCCAGTCCTGGCCCTATATTAAACACAGCGCAGAGGAGAAGGAGTCTCCAGTCCTGGCCCTGTAGTAAACACAGTGCAGAGGAGAAGGAGACTCCAGCCCTGGCCCTGTAGTAAACAGTGCAGAGGAGAAGGATCCTCCAGTCCTGGCCCTGTAGTAAACACAGTGCAGAGGAGAAGCAGACTCCAGTCCTGGCCCTCTAGTAAACACAGTGCAGAAGAGAATGAGACTCCAGTCCTGGCCCTATATTAAACACAGCGCAGAGGAGAAGGAGTCTCCAGTCCTGGCCCTGTAGTAAACACAGTGCAGAGGAGAAGGAGACTCCAGCCCTGGCCCTGTAGTAAACAGTGCAGAGGAGAAGGATCCTCCAGTCCTGGCCCTGTAGTAAACACAGTGCAGAGGAGAAGGAGACTCCAGTCCTGGCCCTGTAGTAAACACAGTGCAGAGGAGAAGGAGACTCCAGCCCTGGCCCTGTAGTAAACAGTGCAGAGGAGAAGGATCCTCCAGTCCTGGCCCTGTAGTAAACACAGTGCAGAGGAGAAGGATCCTCCAGTCCTGGCCCTGTAGTAAACACAGTGCAGAGGAGAAGGAGACTCCAGCCCTGGCCCTGTAGTAAACAGTGCAGAGGAGAAGGATCCTCCAGTCCTGGCCCTGTAGTAAACACAGTGCAGAGGAGAAGGAGACTCCAGTCCTGGCCCTGTAGTAAACACAGTGCAGAGGAGAATGAGACTCCAGTCCTGGCCCTGTAGTAAACACAGTGCGGAGGAGAAGGAGACTCCAGCCCTGACCCTGTAGTAAACACAGTATAGAGGAGAAGGAGACTCCAGTCCTGGCCCTCTAGTAAACACAGTGCAGAGGAGAAGGAGTCTCCAGTCCTGGTCCTGTAGTAAACAGTGCAGAGGAGAAGGAGACTCCAGTCCTGGCCCTCTAGTAAACACAGTGCAGAGGAGAATGAGACTCCGGTAATGGCCCTATATTAAACACAGCACAGAGGAGAAGGAGACTCCAGTCCTGGCCCTGTAGTAAACAGTGCAGAGGAGAAGGAGACTCCAGTCCTGACCCTATATTAAACACAGTGCAGAGGAGAAGGAGACTCCAGTCCTGGCCCTGTAGTAAACAGTGCAGAGGAGAAGGAGACTCCAGTCCTGACCCTGTAGTAAACAGTGCAGAGGAGAAGGAGACTCCAGTCCTGGCCCTGTAGTAAACAGTGCAGAGGAGAAGGAGACTCCAGTCCTGACCCTGTAGTAAACAGTGCAGAGGAGAAGGAGACTCCAGTCCTGGCCCTATATTAAACACAGTGCAGAGGAGAAGGAGACTCCAGTCCTGGCCCTGTAGTAAACAGTGCAGAGGAGAAGGAGACTCCAGTCCTGTCCCTCTAGTAAACACAGTGCAGAGGAGAATGAGACTCCGGTCCTGGCCCTGTATTAAACACAGCACAGAGGAGAAGGAGACTCCAGTCCTGGCCCTGTAGTAAACACAGTATAGAGGAGAAGGAGACTCCAGCCCTGGCCCTGTAGTAAACAGTGCAGAGGAGAAGGAGACTCCAGTCCTGTCCCTGTAGTAAACACAGTGCAGAGGAGAATGAGTTTCCAGTCCTGGCCCTGTAGTAAACACAGTGCAGAAGAGAAGCAGACTCCAGTCCTGGCCCTGTAGTAAACACAGTGCAGAGGAGAAGGAGACTCCAGCCCTGGCCCTGTAGGGAACACAGTGCAGAGGAGAAGGAGACTCCAGCCCTGGCCCTAAAGTAAACACAGTGCAGAGGAGAAGGAGACTCCAGTCCTGGCCCTGTAATAAACAGTGCAGAGTAGAAGGAGACTCCAGCCCTGGCCCTGGGGTAAACACAGTGCAGAGGAGAAGGAAACTCCAGCCCCGACCCTGTAGTAAACACAGTGCAGAGGAGAAGGAGACTCCAGTCCTGTCCCTGTAGTAAACACAGTGTAGAGGAGAATGAGTTTCCAGTAAAGTGGAAGTAAAGTTGCTTGGTCAACTGTCTGGGCTATCCTCACTCATGAGTCACGAGCATTCCCATCTCTCCTCAAACATGGCCCTTCTAACCCACTTTCACCACTCTTCTCGTGGCACGCCATGGAAGACAGTTTTTGTCATGTATTTATTGACACAGCTAATATTGCAGCGTATCACAGGCCTCACTCTTCTCCCCAGTTACTGGGGCTCCACTACCTGACACTCAATGTCTCCTCCGCCTCTGTACCCTCCAACCAGTCTCTGTGAATGAGCTCTGTGTTCCCCAGCCCAGTCAATTAGAAGCTAGTCGACAGCTCCAGGCCGGGGAGTTCCCTCATGCTTTCACGCCTATAGTAGGACCTCTCCTCTTGCATCTCTCTCTCGCTCTCTCTCTCTCTTTCTCCATCCATCCCTCCCTCTCTTTCTCTCTCTTTTGTCCCTCTCTGTCTCTCTTTCTCTCTCTCTCTCTCTCTCCTGCTGCTGAGGCCTGTGTAGGCTCCGTGGGGCCTCTCCTCTCCTGCTGCTGAGGCCTGTGCAGGACCAGTGGGGCCTCTCCTCTCCTGCTGCTGAGGCCTGTGTAGGCTCCGTGGGGCCTCTCCTCTCCTGCTGTTGAGGCCTGTGTAGGGCCAGTGGGGCCTCTCCTCTCCTGCTGCTGAGGCCTGTGTAGGGCCAGTGGGCCTCTCCTCTCCTGCTGCTGAGGCCTGTGTAGGGCCAGTGGGCCTCTCCTCTCCTGCTGCTGAGGCCTGTGTAGGGCCAGTGGGCCTCTCCTCTCCTGCTGCTGAGGCCTGTGTAGGGCCAGTGGGCCTCTCCTCTCCTGCTGCTGAGGCCTGTGTAGGCTCCGTGGGGCCTCTCCTCTCCTGCTGTTGAGGCCTGTGTAGGGCCAGTGGGGCATCTCCTCTCCTGCTGTTGAGGGCTGTGTAGGGCCAGTGGGGCTGCTGCTGAGGCCTGTGTAGGGTCAGTGGGCCTCTCCTCTCCTGCTGCTGAGGCCTGTGTAGGGCCAGTGGGGCCTCTCCTCTCCTGCTGCTGAGGCCTGTGTAGGGCCAGTGGGCCTCTCCTCTCCTGCTGCTGAGGCCTGTGTAGGGCCAGTGGGCCTCTCCTCTCCTGCTGTTGAGGCCTGTGTAGGGCCAGTGGGCCTCTCCTCTCCTGCTGCTGAGGCCTGTGTAGGGCCAGTGGGGCCTCTCCTCTCCTGCTGCTGAGGCCTGTGTAGGGCCAGTGGGGCCTCTCCTCTCCTGCTGCTGAGGCCTGTGTAGGGCCAGTGGGGCTGCTGCTGAGGACTGTGTAGGGCCAGTGGGCCTCTCCTCTCCTGCTGCTGAGGCCTGTGTAGGGCCAGTGGGCCTCTCCTCTCCTGCTGCTGAGGCCTGTGTAGGGCCAGTGGGCCTCTCCTCTCCTGCTGCTGAGGCCTGTGTAGGGCCAGTGGGCCTCTCCTCTCCTGCTGCTGAGGCCTGTGTAGGGCCAGTGGGCCTCTCCTCTCCTGCTGTTGAGGCCTGTGTAGGGCCAGAGGGGCCTCTCCTCTCCTGCTGCTGCTGAGGCCTGTGTAGGGCCAGTGGGCCTCTCATCTCCTGCTGTTGAGGCCTGTGTAGGGCCACTGGGGCCTCTCCTCTCCTGCTGCTGAGGCCTGTGTAGGGCCAGTGGGCCTCTCCTCTCCTGCTGCTGAGGCCTGTGTAGGGCCAGTGGGGCTGCTGCTGAGGCCTGTGTAGGCTCCGTGGGGCCTCTCCTCTCCTGCTGTTGAGGCCTGTGTAGGGCCAGAGGGGCCTCTCCTCTCCTGCTGCTGCTGAGGCCTGTGTAGGGCCAGTGGGCCTCTCATCTCCTGCTGTTGAGGCCTGTGTAGGGCCACTGGGGCCTCTCCTCTCCTGCTGCTGAGGCCTGTGTAGGGCCAGAGGGGCCTCTCCTCTCCTGCTGCTCCTGAGGCCTGTGTAGGGCCAGTGGGGCATCTCCTCTCCTGCTGTTGAGGCCTGTGTAGGGCCAGTGGGGCTGCTGCTGAGGCCTGTGTAGGGTCAGTGGGCCTCTCCTCTCCTGCTGCTGAGGCCTGTGTAGGGCCAGTGGGGCCTCTCCTCTCCTGCTGCTGAGGCCTGTGTAGGGCCAGTGGGCCTCTCCTCTCCTGCTGCTGAGGCCTGTGTAGGGCCAGTGGGCCTCTCCTCTCCTGCTGCTGAGGCCTGTGTAGGGCCAGTGGGCCTCTCCTCTCCTGCTGCTGAGGCCTGTGTAGGGCCAGTGGGCCTCTCCTCTCCTGCTGCTGAGGCCTGTGTAGGGCCAGTGGGCCTCTCCTCTCCTGCTGCTGAGGCCTGTGTAGGGCCAGTGGGCCTCTCCTCTCCTGCTGCTGAGGCCTGTGTAGGGCCAGTGGGGCTGCTGCTGAGGCCTGTGTAGGCTCCGTGGGGCCTCTCCTCTCCTGCTGTTGAGGCCTGTGTAGGGCCAGAGGGGCCTCTCCTCTCCTGCTGCTGCTGAGGCCTGTGTAGGGCCAGTGGGCCTCTCATCTCCTGCTGTTGAGGCCTGTGTAGGGCCACTGGGGCCTCTCCTCTCCTGCTGCTGAGGCCTGTGTAGGGCCAGAGGGGCCTCTCCTCTCCTGCTGCTCCTGAGGCCTGTGTAGGGCCAGTGGGGCATCTCCTCTCCTGCTGTTGAGGCCTGTGTAGGGCCAGTGGGGCTGCTGCTGAGGCCTGTGTAGGGTCAGTGGGCCTCTCCTCTCCTGCTGCTGAGGCCTGTGTAGGGCCAGTGGGGCCTCTCCTCTCCTGCTGCTGAGGCCTGTGTAGGGCCAGTGGGCCTCTCCTCTCCTGCTGCTGAGGCCTGTGTAGGGCCAGTGGGCCTCTCCTCTCCTGCTGCTGAGGCCTGTGTAGGGCCAGTGGGCCTCTCCTCTCCTGCTGCTGAGGCCTGTGTAGGGCCAGTGGGCCTCTCCTCTCCTGCTGCTGAGGCCTGTGTAGGGCCAGTGGGCCTCTCCTCTCCTGCTGCTGAGGCCTGTGTAGGGCCAGTGGGCCTCTCCTCTCCTGCTGCTGAGGCCTGTGTAGGGCCAGTGGGCCTCTCCTCTCCTGCTGCTGAGGCCTGTGTAGGGCCAGTGGGGCCTCTCCTCTCTTGCTGCTGAGGCCTGTGTAGGGCCAGTGGGGGCTCTCCTCTCCTGCTGCTGAGGCCTGTGTAGGGCCAGTGGGCCTCTCCTCTCCTGCTGCTGAGGCCTGTGTAGGGCCAGTGGGCCTCTCCTCTCCTGCTGCTGAGGCCTGTGTAGGGCCAGTGGGCCTCTCCTCTCCTGCTGCTGAGGCCTGTGTAGGGCCAGTGGGCCTCTCCTCTCCTGCTGCTGAGGCCTGTGTAGGGCCAGTGGGCCTCTCCTCTCCTGCTGCTGAGGCCTGTGTAGGGCCAGTGGGCCTCTCCTCTCCTGCTGCTGAGGCCTGTGTAGGGCCAGTGGGCCTCTCCTCTCCTGCTGCTGAGGCCTGTGTAGGGCCAGTGGGGCTCTCCTCTCCTGCTGCTGAGGCCTGTGTAGGGCCAGTGGGGCTCTCCTGTCCTGCTGCTGAGGCCTGTGTAGGGCCAGTGGGCCTCTCCTCTCCTGCTGCTGAGGCCTGTGTAGGGCCAGTGGGGCCTCTCCTCTCTTGCTACTGAGGCCTGTATAGGGCCAGTGGGCCTCTCCTCTCCTGCTGCTGAGGCCTGTGTAGGGCCAGTGGGCCTCTCCTCTCCTGCTGCTGAGGCCTGTGTAGGGCCAGTGGGCCTCTCCTCTCCTGCTGCTGAGGCCTGTGTAGGGCCAGTGGGCCTCTCCTCTCCTGCTGCTGAGGCCTGTGTAGGGCCAGTGGGCCTCTCCTCTGCATCTTGGTGCAGTCATTTCCACCCTGACGACGATCGTGACATTAGGGTTAGGTTTTAATACAGAGTATGTTTTCTGTCATTAGGGTAATGTTTTTTATTGAGCGGAGTAATCATATTCTGTGCATTCGCGAAAGTATTCAGACCCCTTCCCTTTTTCCACATTTTGTTACGTTACAGCCTTATTCTAAAATGAATTAAATACAAAAAACTCTCATCAATCTACACACAATACCCCATAATGCCAAAGCGAAAACAGGTTTTTATACATTTTTGCTCATTTATTACAAATAAAAAACAGAAATACCTTATTTACATAAGTTTTCAGACCCTTTGCTATGAGACTTGAAATTGAGCTCAGGTGCATCCTGTTTCCATTGATCATCTTTGAAATGTTTCTACAACTTGATTGGATTCCACCTGTGGTAAATTCAATTGATTGGACATGATTTGGAAGAAGTTTGGAGCCACCAAGACTCTTTCTAGAGCTGGCCGCCCGGCCAAAGCAAGCGGGGGAAAAGGGCCTTGGTCAGGGAGGTGACCAAGAAGCCGATGGTCACACTGACAGAGCTCTATAGTTCTTCTGTGGAGATGGGAGAACCTTCCAGAAGGAGAACCAGCTCTGCAGCACTCCACCAATCAGGCTTTTATGGTAGAGTGGCCAGACGGAAGCCACTCCTCAGTTAAAGGCACACGGCAGCCCGTTTGGAGCTTTCAAAAAGGCACCTAAAGGACTCTCAGACCATGAGAAACAAGATTCAACAAGATTCTCTGGTCTGATGAACCCAAGATTGAACAATTTGGCCTGAATGCCAAGCATCACATCTGTGATAAACCTGGCACCATCCCTACGGGAAGCATGGGGGTGGCAGCATCATGCTATGGGGATGTTTATCAGCGGCAGGGACTAGGAGACTAGTCAGGATTGAGGGAAAGATGAGCAGAGCAAAGTACAGAGAGATCATTGATGAAATCCTACTCCAGAGCGCTCAGGACCTCAGACTGGGGTGAAGGTTCACCTTCCAACAGGACAACGACCCTAAGCACACAGCCAAGACAACGCAGGAGTGGCTTTGGGACAAGTCTCTGTATGTCCTTGAGTGGCCCAGCTAGAGCCCGGATTTGAACCCGATCAAACATCTCTGGAGAGACCTGGAAATAGCTGTGCAGCCATGCTCCCCATCCAACCTGACAGAGCTTGAGAGGATGGGAGAAACTCCCCAAATACAGGTGTGTCAAGCTTGTAGCGTCATACCCAAGAAGACTTGAGGCTGTAATCACTCCCAAAAGTGCTTCAACAAAGTACTGAGTAAAGGGTCTGATATTTCAGTTTTTTTAAATACATTTGCAAAGATTTCTAAAAACCTGTTTTGCTTTGTCATTATGGGGTATTGTGTGTAGTCTAAGACAAAAAAACTATTTAATACATTTTAGAATAAGGCTGTAACGTAACAAAAATCTGAATATTTTCGCGAAAGCGCTGTAGTTATTGTTGTGCTACTGCAACTCAATTTCTCAGTATCAGATAAGGCTATGAAACAGTTCCCTTTGTTACTGTTTTCCTACATGTAAAACAGTGGTATAGTGGAGGAAAACGCAAATAAACACAGTCTACCCACTTTTGTCTTTTGCCCAACAGTTCATCCACCTTTTGCAGAAAAATGCACTGAAAGAATAGGAAGTGTTACATTTTTCACCACGACCAGCAAGCAGTTTACCACCTCTTTTTTTCTTATTTTCATACATTTGCAAAAAATTCAAAAAAACTGTTTTTGCTTTGTCATTATGGGGAATTGTGTGTTGATTGATGAGGTATATTTTTAAAATCAGTTTTAGAATAAGGCTGTAACGTAACAAAATGTGGAAAAAGTCAAGGGGTTTGAATACTTTCCAAATGCGCTGTATATATTAAAGTGATTGATGATCTAAGTATGGCAGTTGTATTTGTAACAATTGTTGAAATCAATGGGTTTCATAATGGTAATACAGTAGGCTCAGTCAGTCAAGCACTCTGTCCCAGTCATGTACACTCCACTATATACACTCCACTATATACAGTACAGTATGTGTTTACCTCCGTTTCCTCTGCAGTATCTCAGGCCTACAGCACATTTGTTTTTTATTATTATCTCTGGTTGTAGTTGTTAGTACTGGGTATTATGCAAATGAAATGTTATTTATTTATTTACAACCCATGAACACTGTTAGTGATAGTTTTGTTCTCCTTTTATTTTACTCAGTGAATCTACCTTAGCACTTCCCTTATCTATTTGACAGCAGGCAGAAATAACTGTGACCTCTCGGACACTGGTCCAACGCTCCCAACCGCCAGTCTCCCCCCCCCCCCAACCATCTGTGACCCCCCCCTCAACCGCCCCTCAACCAACCAACACACCCCACCAAAAACCTCTCCCTTCATTCCCCAAACCCATCCCATCACCACCCCCCCGAGCCACCATCCCAGTCCAGCCCAATCGAAAAGCTACCAATACATTTTTTATTTAATTTTAAAAGGCAAGAACAAAGGAAAACAACAACAAAATAACAATATAAAACAAAAGACAACATGTTTGTGCGTGTGTGTGTGTTTGAATCGGTGTGTGTGTGTGAGTTTGAATCGGAGTGTGTGTGTGTGTTTGAATCGGAGTGTGTGCGTGTGTGTGTGTTTGAATCGGTGTGTGTGAGTTTGAATCGGAGTGTGTGTGTGTGTTTGAATCGGAGTGTGTGCGTGTGTGTGTGTTTGAATCGGAATGTGTGTGTGTGTGTTTGAATCGGAGTGTGTGCGTGTGTGTGTGTTTGAATTGGAGTGTGTGTGTGTGAGTTTGAATCGGAGTGTGTGTGTGTTTGAATCGGAGTGTGTGTGTGTGTGTGTGTTTGAATCGGAGTGTTTGTGTGTGTGAGTTTGAATCGGAGTGTGTGTGTGTGTTTGAATCGGAGTGTGCGTGTGTGTGTGTCTGAATCGGAGTGTGTGTGTGTTTGAATCGGAGTGTGTGTGTGTGTCTCAGGCAAACAGACATTGGATGTAACATCCTTCCTTTTTCGTGTCCTTTTAGTTGTTGGTATTTATTTGTTGGCCGTCATTTTACCCCTCACTCAGCTGCTTCACTCCCACTCATCTCCCGTTCCACATTCCAACCCTCGGTTTCCCTCATCCCATCCCACCTATCTCTGCTGGCCACCCTCTTCGGATCTTTACGCTAGCCTGTGATGTTTAACATTTTTGAATTTATCTAATTGCGAGTACTTTTCTTAATAAGAGTATTAATATATTCGCGATTGACTGACCAGGTCTTTCCAAATCTCCCAACAAGGCTATTTCTAGGGTCAATTTTAGATTCACTGTACGCTTTTTCAGCCATTCCTGAACCTGAGACCAGAACCATAGTGGATAAGACATTTAAATGAGTATGTAACTATGTTAATTATGTAAACATGACCTGAAAGTGTGGTAATTTATATAATCATAATAAATGCCATTTGATTTACGGTCATTTGTGTTTATTCTTCTAGAGGAAGAGGAGACCGCCAGGCTACAAATCAGCATGAGGAACATTTATCTGAGACGGGACAGAGAGGACAGGGTTAGACAAGGAACATCATCACACATACTGGGGATTACATGGATGGGTAAGGCAGAGAGAGAGAGACGCAGGACAGAGAGAGAGATGAGAAATAGAAAGGGTGCAGAAAGGTGCAGAGAGAGAGATGAGAAATAGAAAGGGTGCAGAAAGGTGCAGAGAGAGAGATGAGAAATAGAAAGGGTGCAGAAGGGTGCAGAGAGAAGAGAAGAGAAAACAGAGTGGGAGAGAGAAAGAGAGAGGACCCAACCGGGGGAGATAAACAGTGATGGAGAATCAAATCTGGTTAAAAATGTCAGATGCCCTTGGCCAGTTGCAGGCTAGCAGCAGCTGACACCAGTGATCATCATTAGGTCAGAGAGACACACAGAGAGAGAGAGAGAGAGGCAGCACAGCAGCACTCTGTTTAATAACATTAGCCATGGACCATGATGGCCAAATAGCATAGAGCAGACAGCTTTGTCCCAAGGTGTCAGAGAACAACACACCCTACATTTTTTCACTGTCGACCACCATCTCATCTCCATATCTGTTTGTTATCTTGTTATCTTGTTCTCCCAGTTTATCGTTGTTTGTAACCTTTCATCTGTGATGCATGATATACAAGAGACATATTATTGTGCTGATGTTATGACAGTTGAGTTGACTTAACATGTTGGCACACAGATCTCACATTGGAATTGAGACTTGAGGCAGACTGTCTCCATTCCAGAGCAGTGACATTGGAGAGCACCTATAGAGAACCGCAATCACCAACTTAGTGGTCGCAACTTTGAAGAGTTTTTCACCACACACGCAAGAAGATATTTATGTGATATACTGTATATGTTAAAAGATCAAACGAAAGATGAGCTCATCACACTCTGAATGGTTCTGGTTCACTCACGCAAGTTGCCATCACTTATTGTCATAGCAACAGGAAATGACGTCAAAGCAAGCCACAACAACGCACACCGGTCGGCCGGTTCACCTATTACTCAGATAGACTCAGATCGTCTGAGGCGTCATTGGCTTTTATGACTCCTTCAGATGTCTTCCTCCCTACAATGTTTCACTGTTAGAATAACAATATCTCTGTCAGACATAAACACAAAGGTACTGCCACTGTGTTAATGACTGCAGCTCTCTGACTCAGTCCTCTGAGGTTGACCTCTCTTTCTCTCTCTCTCCATCTCTCTTTTTCTTCTCCCTCACATGCTTGTTTCTTACCCTCAGGGATCAGAGGGAGCACACAGAGTTTGTGACCATGGTGCCTTGGGAAAACTTATTTATAGAGTTGTTTTATTCATCAGCTCTCAGAGCAGCAGAGCAGGGCTAGGACCCACGGCTGGAGCTAGGGCCGCTGGACTCCTCCCCATATGTCACACAACTTATTATTTTTATTATTATTTATTCCCTGTTTGAGCATCTGCTCAGAATTCACTGACTATGGTCTCTCTTCCTGTCAGTCCTATTGATCATCGGTGTTGATGCTGTAGGCGAATGCCTTGGATAACTGGCATGCCAAATGTATTTGCATGCTCTATCAGTCAAATAATGTAAATTCTATTCTATTCCATTATTTTCTATTCTAACTGACTGACAGTCCAATACTGGTCAGTTTCTAACCCTTATAACATGTATGTTATCTCTCCTCGTCATCCTGCAGTAAGAGATTGTCCCCTAGCCCTGGTTGATAAACATGCAGTGTATCTGACAACAGTTGGTGGTATATGTCTCACCTCTGACCCCCTGCCCTCTCCTCTCTGGAACACTTTCTCCAGGCTAATCTCTAATGCCTCACAGGCTCCACTCTAATTCATTACTTCCATCTTCTTCTCTCAACCTGGACACATAAACAAGATGCACCGCTGACCCCCACAACATTGCCCCACCATCACTACGCCTGCCATGTCCCCCTCAACACCTCCTGCATAGCCTCCCCAATCCAGACCCTCACAACATCCCCCCATTGTCCTCCTCATTGACCCTCACTGCTACTGTGGCACTGCTGGCCTGACATTTGACGCTCCTCAATGCTATTGTATCCTCAGTTACTACAGAGCAGCATGGTAACAATAGCTGTAGGTCGGAATAGTGTAGCACTATGAGTTATGGTGACTAGGGTTGAAAAAATACGGCAACTTTCCCAAGATTCCCAGGTTTTCCAGAACTGGGGAATTTGTGGAAAGTTATCGGATTGTTGCAACCCTAATGGTGACAATATTTGTGTTGGTCTTTATTGCAACAGTGGAAATGCTGATGTGATATTTGAAGCACCTCCTCAATGCTATTGTGTCCCAATTGATATAGACTCTATAGTGTAGAAGCATGGTGAACAATATCTGCAGGTCAGAGGATTGTAGAGCTCTGTGAGTTATGGTGACATTGAGAGAACTCCAGTCTATTAAGCCAAAGCAGGAGCTGTGACGGAGGTCTTTGCAAAGTGAACTTGAATAAAGATGACGGACTGCAGTGGTTTGGGAACAGGGAAATGTATGTTGCATAGTGCAAGGCCTAGGCTCCGGTAGTGGCTACAGTAAAAAGTGACCGGAATATGATATAAAGCAGGGGAATTTATTCTACCAATGTAAAGTAGAAGGGTTATGTATTTGGGGGTATATTACCTTGTGTTACCCTGGGTTGAGTGATCTTATCTGATGTCAGTGAGGTACCAGGTCATTCGCTTATTCGCTCATTTACAGCATTTTAACATGATTTGCTAAATAGTCATCATTACACAATCGTTAAACACAGGTGTCAAGGAATATGGCCAGGAGCCTTATATTGTTGAAACTCTTTACAGCAAGCAGACATGGGAAGTATATGGCTGATGTGACATCACTACAAATGGGACATGATTCATTATATTGAGGTCCTGTAGGTATCTTTTAACCACCAGTTTTATTCATCTTGTTTTATCTACGGTAGATGTTAAAACGGCCAGCTTCAGTCAGCTCATTCTAGCCATCCCTTCTGGTTGTTCTAGTCGGGCAGCTTAGTCTCCCATTCAGAGGACCCCCACTTTTGTTAGTGTCTTATTGGTCAAGGCCATGCCAAATACTTATCACCACATCTCCTTCAGCCTATCAGTGGCCTTGATTCCCGGGACTTCAGTTTCAGTTAGTTTATGACCCCAGCATGCTGTGTGGTCAGAAACGTGCTTTCCCCATCCTGATGGGCTCCCGAGCGGCGCAGCGGTCTAAGGCACTGCATCGCAGTGCTAGAGGCATCACTACAGACTCTGGTTCAATTCCAGGCTGTTTTGCAACCGGCCGTGATTAGGAGTTCTATAGGGTGGCGCACAATTGGCCCAACGTCTTCAGGGTTAAGGTTTGGCCGGGGTAGGCCGTCATTGTAAATAAGAATTTATTCTTAAGTGACTTGCCTAGTTAAATAAAGGTTAAATAAATAAATAAATAAATAAATGAGCACTTACACAGTTTACCCTCCTGCTGAACTTTTCCTCCTGTGGACTGAATCCCTATATGTCTGATGTTACATTGTACGTGCATCTAAACAACCACATAGTTAATGTCAGTTCTCACTGGATATGATTCTCAGTTATCTGAACCATGAATGGTCAGATGTGTGTGTGTGATGTGTGTGTGAGTGTGGACATCTTCCATTAAACTCCCCTTAACCTGGACATCCGCCTTATCCTTGTTCTGACGAACATTCTGTAGTGGTTCTGTAGTGGCACCTAAGATTTCTTGTTACATTCATGGTTCTTGGATTCTCTACAACCCTACCCATATTTTAGATAACATCTGTGTTAGTTATATATAATATATGTTACATTTGGCTCATTTCACATCAGAGGGTGTTAGCTAACGAAGCATAGCAGGTTGATATATTCTGGGCACATATTCCCGGTTGATGGTATTGACTGTTGCTTACTTGATTCTCTCACACAATTTGTTATGTGGTATTTCATTCACAGTCCTGCCAGCAGCCTTCAGAGAACATTCCATAACTCTTAGGGAGTGAGAGATTTTTTATTAAAATGAAGACCGCTGGCTAAAGTATAACATTATAGACGTCACAAATAGATACCGTCCCAAATGCCATCCATAGTGCACTACTTTTGACCAGGCCCCATTTGGCTTTGGTGAAAAGTAGTGCACTATACAGGAAATAGGGTGCCATTTGGGACGTATACATAGTTTCTCCCTTAAAATGAAGCCCATCAACGCCTGCAGGACTCAGATTGCAGCCGATTCCTGCTTTTTGAAGAACTCGTTAATCACACTTCCGGCGCCGACCAAGATGGCCGCCTCGCTTCGCGTTCCTTGGAAAATATGCAGTATTTTGTTTTTTTATGTGTTATTCCTTACATTGGTACCCCAGGTAATCTTAGGTTTCATTACATACAGTCGGGAGGAACTACTGAATATAAGAGCAACGTCAACTCACCATCGTTCCAACCAGGAATATGACTTTCCCGAAACGGATCCAGTGTTTTGCCTTCCACCCAATACAATGGATCTGATCCCAGCCGGCGACCCTATGCGACGCTGTAAAAGGGGCAAACGTATCGATCTCCTGGTCAGGCTTCGGAGACGGGCACATCGCGCTCCACTCCCTAGCATACTACTCGCCAATGTCCAGTCTCTTGACAATAAGGTTGATGAAATCCGAGCAAGGGTAACA
Source organism: Salvelinus fontinalis (assembly GCF_029448725.1). NCBI lineage: Eukaryota > Metazoa > Chordata > Actinopteri > Salmoniformes > Salmonidae > Salvelinus > Salvelinus fontinalis. The sequence continues at coordinate 22,675,855 of NC_074699.1, forward strand.
TTCCAGAGAGACATCAGAGATTGTAACGTTCTCTGCTTTACGGAAACATGGCTAACTCAAGAGACGCTAACGGAGTCGGTGCAGCCAGCTGGTTTCTTCACGCATCGCGCCGACAGAAACATACATCTTTCTGGTAAGAAGAGGGGCGGGGGGGTATGCCTAATGATTAACGAGACGTGGTGTGATCATAACAACATACAGGAACTCAAGTCATTCTGTTTACCTGATCTAGAACTCCTCACAATCAAATGTCGACCGCATTATCTACCAAGGGAATTCTCTTCGATTATAATCACAGCCGTATATATTCCCCCCCAAGCAGACACATCGATGGCCCTGAACGAACTTTATCTGACTCTTTGTAAACTGGAAACCACACACCCTGAGGCTGCATTCATCGTAGCTGGGGATTTTAACAAGGCCAATCTGAAAACAAAACTCCCTAAATTCTATCAGCATATCGATTGTGCTACCAGGGCTGGTAAAACCTTGGATCATTGTTATACTAACTTCCGCGACGCATATAAGGCCCTCCCCCGCCCTCCTTTCGGAAAAGCTGACCACGACTCCATTTTGTTGCTTCCAGCCTACAAACAGAAACTAAAACAACAAGCTCCCGCGCTCAGGTCTGTTCAACGCTGGTCCAACCAATCTGATTCCACGCTTCAAGACTACTTCGATCACGCGGATTGGAATATGTTCCGCATTGCGTCCAACAACAACATTGACGAATATGCCTATTCGGTGAGGGAGTGGGTTAGAAAGTGCATTGACGATGTCGTACCCACAGCAACGATTAAAATATTCCCAAACCAGAAACCGTGGATTGACGGCAGCATTCGCGTGAAACTGAAAGCGCGAACCACTGCTTTTAACCAGGGCAAGGTGACCGGAAACATGACCGAATACAAACAGTGTAGCTATTCTCTCCGCAAGGCAATCAAACTAGCTAAGTCCCAGTACAGAGACAAAATAGAGTCGCAATTCAACAGCTCAGACACAAGAGGTATGTGGCAGGGTCTACAGTCAATCACGGATTACAAAAAGAAAACCAGCCCCGTCGCGGACCAGGATGTCTTGCTCCCAGACAGGCTTAATAACTTTTTTGCTCGCTTTGAGGACAATACAGTGCCACTGACACGGCCCGCTACCAAAACCTGCGGGCTCTCCTTCACTGCAGCCGAGGTGAGTAAAACATTTAAACGTGTTAACCCTCGCAAGGCTGCAGGCCAGACGGCATTCCCAGCCGCGTCCTCAGAGCATGCGCAGACCAGCTGGCTGGTGTGTTTACGGACATATTCAATCAATCCTTATCCCAGTCCGCTGTTCCCACATGCTTCAAGAGGGCAACCATTGTTCCTGTTCCCAAGAAAGCTAAGGTAACTGAGCTAAACGACTACCGCCCCGTAGCACTCACTTCCGTCATCATGAAGTGCTTTGAGAGACTAGTCAAGGACCATATCACCTCCACCCTACCGGACACCCTAGACCCACTCCAATTTGCTTACCGACCCAATAGGTCCACAGACGACGCAATCGCAACCACACTGCACACTGCCCTAACCAATCTGGACAAGAGGAATACCTATGTGAGAATGCTGTTCATCGACTACAGCTCAGCATTTAACACCATAGTACCCTCCAAACTCGTCATCAAGCTCGAGACCCTGGGTCTCGACCCCGCCCTGTGCAACTGGGTCCTGGACTTCCTGACGGGCCGCCCCCAGGTGGTGAGGGTAGGTAACAACATCTCCACCCCGCTGATCCTCAACACTGGGACCCCACAAGGGTGCGTTCTGAGCCCTCTCCTGTACTCCCTGTTCACGCACGACTGCGTGGCCATGCACGCCTCCAACTCAATCATCAAGTTTGCGGATGACACTACAGTGGTAGGCTTGATTACCAACAACAATGAGACGGCCTACAGGGAGGAGGTGAGGGCCCTCGGAGTGTGGTGTCAGGAAAATAACCTCACACTCAACGTCAACAAAACAAAGGAGATGATTGTGGACTTCAGGAAACAGCAGAGGGAGCACCCCCCTATCCACATCGACGGGTCAGTAGTGGAGAAGGTGGAAAGTTTTAAGTTCCTCGGTGTACACATCACGGACAAACTGAATTGGTCCACCCACACAGACAGCGTTGTGAAGGATGCGCAGCAGCGCCTCTTCAACCTCAGGAGGCTGAAGAAATTCGGCTTGTCACCAAAAGTACTCACAAACTTCTACAGATGCACAATCGAGAGCATCCTGTCGGGCTGTATCACCGCCTGGTACGGCAACTGCTCCGCCCACAACCGTAAGGCTCTCCAGAGGGTGGTGAGGTCTGCACAACGCATCACCGGGGGCAAACTACCTGCCCTCCAGGACACCTACATCACCCGATGTCACAGGTAGGCCATTAAGATCATCAAGGACAACAACCACCCACGCCACTGCCTGTTCACCCCGCTATCATCCAGAAGGCGAGGTCAGTACAGGTGCATCAAAGCAGGGACCGAGAGACTGAAAAACAGCTTCTATCTCAAGGCCATCAGACTGTTAAACAGCCACCACTAACATTTAGCGGCCGCTGCCAACATACTGACTCAACTCCAGCCACTTTAATAATGGGAATTGATGGAAATTATGTAAAAATTTACCACTAGCCACTTTAAACAATGCCACTTAATATAATGTTTACATACCCTACATTACTCATCTCTTATGTATATGTATATACTGTACTCTATATCATCTACTGCATCTTGCCATCTTTATGTAATACATGTATCACTAGCCACTTTAAACTATGCCACTTTATGTTTACATACCCTATATTACTCATCTCATATGTATATACTGTACTCTATACCATCTACTGCATCTTGCCTATGCCGTTCTGTACCATCACTCATTCATATATCTTTATGAACATATTCTTTATCCCTTTACACTTGTGTGTATAAGGTAGTAGTTGTGGAATTGTTAGGTTAGATTACTTGTTGGTTATTACTGCATTGTCGGAACTAGAAGCACAAGCATTTCGCTACACTCGCATTAACATCTGCTAACCATGTGTATGTGACAAGTAAGATTTGATTTGATTTGATTTAATCACAGCTAGTCCTTCATTTAATGATCAACACCTATAGATTGATGCTGTCCAGAGGCTGCAGGATGTGGAGAAACCAGGGATTTTATCGCTTCACTCGCGTGTCTAGGTTGTCATCTGTCCCGTTTCTGTAGTATACAGTATATTGATATAACTAGGACCCACACATTTGCCATATTGGATTATTTATTGGTTACCTTTGAACCGAACCTGTTCTGAATACTTACCACTGAACTCTATATGTGAAGAACACAGGTCCTGTGTGTGTGTGTGTGTGTGTGTGTGTGTGTGTGTGTGTGTGTGTGTGTGTGTGTGTGTGTGTGTGTGTGTGTGTGTGTGTGTGTGTGTGTGTGTGTGTGTGTGTGTGTGACAATAGTTTGCTTTTAGTCAAGGCCTGGGAGGTGTACCGTTTGTACCTTAGGTCACTGTTTTTGAGTGTACTGGGAGGCTTGATATAGTGTGTGTGGGGGGGATGTTGCCCCCTGGGCCGTTTAGAGGGTGGGAGTGTCAAGGTGATGTTCATAAATCCCTCCTGGTAGGGCCAGAGCCTAATTGAAAAGGCTGGAGTTGGAGTGGGACCCCTGAACTGTGTCCCCTGTTCCCTCCCGACTGCCTCCTGGATATTCTGTCACAGCTCTGTGAAGAACAGTGTCAGGATAGAAGAACCGTGTCAGGATAGAAGAACCGTGTCAGGATTAAAGAACAGTGTCAGGATTAAGGAACAGTCAGGATTAAAGAACAGTGTCAGGATTAAAGAACAGTCAGGATTAAAGAACAGTGTCAGGATTAAAGAACAATCAGGATTAAAGAACAGTGTCAGGATTAAAGAACAGTGTCCGGATTAAAATAGAGTGTCAGGGTTAGGGAACCATGTCAGGGTTAAAGAACAGTGTCAGGGTTAAAGAACAGTGTCAGGGTTAAAGAACAGGGTCAGGGTTAGAGTGTCTGGATTAAAGAAGAGTGTCCGGATTAAAGTAGAGTGTTAAGAAAATAGAACAGTGTCAGGGTTAAAGAACAGTGTCAGGGTTAACGTAGAGTGTCCGGATTAAAGAACAGTGTCATGGTTAAAGAAGAGTGTCCGGATTAAAGAACAGTGTCATGGTTAAAGAAGAGTGTCCGGATTAAAGAAGAGTGTCCGGATTAAAGAAGAGTGTCAGGGTTAAAGTAGAGTGTCCGGATTAAAGAAGAGTGTCAAGGTTAAAGTAGAGTGTCCGGATTAAAGAACAGTGTCCGGATTAAAGAACAGTGTCCGGATTAAAGAACAGTGTCAGGGTTAAAGAAGTGTGTCCGGATTAAAGAAGTGTGTCCGGATTAAAGAACAGTGTCCGGGTTAAAGAAGAGTGTCCGGGTTAAAGAACAGTGTCCGGGTTAAAGAACAGTGTCAGGGTTAAAGAAGTGTGTCCGGATTAAAGAAGAGTGTCCGGGTTAAAGAAGAGTGTCCGGGTTAAAGAACAGTGTCAGGGTTAAAGAAGTGTGTCCGGATTAAAGAAGAGTGTCCGGATTAAAGTAGAGTGTCCGGATTAAAGTAGAGTGTCCGGATTAAAGTAGAGTGTCCGGATTAAAGTAGAGTGTCCGGATTAAAGAACAGTGTCCGGATTAAAGAACAGTGTCCGGATTAAAGAACAGTGTCCGGATTAAATAACAGTGTCAGGGTTAAAGTAGAGTGCTAAGATTAAACAGCAGTGTCAGGATGGGATGGGATGGGATGGGTCTGTCTGTCCGTCCGTCCGTCCGTCCGTCCGTCCGTCCGTTTGTCTGTCTGTCTGTGTTTAGCCTTTTAGGAACGTTTTAAAGCCTCCATCTTGGCGGCAGGTAGCCTAGTGCTTAAGAGTGTTGGGACAGTAACCAAAAGGCCGGCAAGTTGGAAAAATCTGCCGTTTTGCCCTTGAGCAAGGCAGGCAACGATGATGTCGATTAAGGCAACCACCCGAACCTCTCTGATTCAGCGGTTAAATTAGGAAGACATATTTTTGTTGAATGCATTCAGTTTTGCCACTGATTATGTATCCCCTTTCCTTGTATTAATGAACTGTGTTTAAGAGGTTGGCATAACAACTATGCAGTGTTTACGTTAAGCAGATCTTCCCATCCTGTGTTGTTTTGGACTTTTACCATCTCAAAGGAATCATAAGCATGAATGCAGCATGCTTACCTCTCACAGAGTAACCATATCCTCTGTACTCTTCACATTGTACTCGCAGAGTAACCATATCCTCTGTACTCTTCACATTGTACTCACAGAGTAACCATATCCTCCATACTCTTCACATTGTACTCACAGAGTAACCATATCCTCCATACTCTTCACATTGTACTCACAGAGTAACCATATCCTCTGTACTCTTCACATTGTACTCACAGAGTAACCATATCCTCCATACTCTTCACATTGTACTCACAGAGTAACCATATCCTCTGTACTCTTCACATTGTACTCACAGAGTAACCATATCATCTCTACTCTTCACATTGTACTCCCAGATGACACATAGCTGGGTTTTGAAGGGGAACAGTAAGCCGAGTGCCCACTCGGCAAGAAAGGACTGAATCTGTCATTTCACACCCAGAAGGAAATCCACACTGGGTGGCCATTGTGCCAGAGTCAGCCAAACAATAGGTAGGAGGTGGTTAAACATATCATTTTGACATGTACACTGAGCTTATGACAGGGACAGTTTTACTGCTGCTGCCGGAGGTAATGTGATGGGAGAGAGATGTCTGATGATACAGTACTTCTACCCTCTGAGGAGCAGGACCTGATGGGGATATTGTCCTCTCCCTCTCTTTCTCTCATTCTCTTTCTTTTTCTAATTATCTTGCTCTCTCTCTTTTCCCCTCTCTCTTTTTTATATCTCACATTTTATTCTCTCTCCCTCTCTCTCCTTCTCTTTATCTCTCTGCCCCAAGCGTGCCTCTCTGTATCCCCATTTCAGGAAGGCAGCTGTCGATCAACCTCCCCTCCTCTCACGTCTCCTCCCCTCCCCCTGCTAACTCTAAGCCTAACATAACTGCACTTTTTGCTTTGTCACTATGTCACCCTTCTGCTTCAAGTAAGATGACTCCACCCTCTTTTCCTCCCACCCCTCCTCTCTTCTCACTATGGCTCTCAGCTGTTTGACCATTCAGAGGTGTGAAGTGCTGATGTCCACCTGGGGACAGACCTGGAACAGAGCAGAGCAGCTGTGGTAGTGTTGAGGTGGTGTGGTGGTGGTGCAGAGCAGCAGTTGGGTTGGCTTTAGTGGTGGTGGGGGGGGGGGGGGGGGGGGGCATATTGCCTGATGGCTATTTGGACGGCTGGTTGGACGACTGGGTGTCTTGGAGGTGTAACAGAAACAATCCCATTAAGGGGTGGATCGCCTTTCACACAGATTACTGAGCATCTGTTAGTCCTACTGGAGGGCCAGGGGCAAGGTCCCCACAGGGCCGGTCATGGCTCCCCCTGTTTCCCTCCACTCCCCAGGGACACATAGAGAGGGCTGGTCAGGGACCCCTGGAGCTGCTGACAGAAAATGGACAGACTGTAATGTTTGATCAGAGACCATGACAAACAGATTATAATGTTTTGAGACAAGTCCAGTTTATTCAATTTTACAGTACATTTTGGATGAATAATCAATTATACAGAGATATTTCTCCTTCCATTTTTCCTCACAAGGTCTGTAATAATGACAACAAGGACAACACAAGACTATTGTGCATGTCAGAGAGTATAACCTGATCTTTACTGTATATCTTCCTTATGAACACATACTGTAGAAATAAAAACCAAGAGGTCCTCCCTCCGCAGTCTGTCCAGTAATGGATTGTCCTCTGGATGACAGGATCATTGGATCATTCCTTTTCAGCATATCTTTGACACATGTACATTTTCTCACCAGGTGTCATGTCTATCTTGTCACCAAAAAATATCAACAGCTCTCTGAGAGCTTCGGCCATAGACTATAGAGGGGAAGGAATAGAACTGACCAGTTCAAGTGTTACACACTGATCCCATCTGTGTTCAGAGTGCCGCATACACAAACACACACACACAGGTACAAACCAGTGAGTGACATAAAGGAGCAGCAGAGATGGCACGGAGATGAAACGGAGATGACATGGACACAGTGCCATCAAATGATGGTTAACTGAGTAAGTGTAAATGGTAAATGACGGACGCACATCACGTCACACAAAGCATTGCCACCTGCTGTTCCAATGGGCTAATGCTAACCACACACTACTACTATCTAAAACTAAAAAGGGTTCTGCGGCCATAGGAGAACCGGTTTTGGTTCCAGGTAGGACTCTTTTAGGATTCCATGTAGAACCTTCTGTGGAAAGGGAGGGTTCTACATGGAACTCCAAATAATTCTACCTGGAACCAAAATGGGTTCTTCAAAGGGTCCTCCTATGGGGACAGTCAAATAACCCTTTTTGGTATTAGATAGTAGTAGTGTGTGGTTAGCATTAGCCCATTGGAACAGCAGGTGGCAATGCTTTGTGTGACGTGATGTGCGTCCGTCACGGCTGAGGTGCGGAGGTGGGAGGACAGACAGTGTCAAAGGGCTGCAGTCTCTAATTAGGTGAGGCGGGACAGTGTGTGTTTCTTCCTATAGGCTCAGTGTTATTGTGTGATTGTGTTCTCCTCTCTGTGGGGCTGGGGCTCTGTGTGTGTCTCTGTCTGTGTGTGATGTCGCCTCTCCTTCTCCCTGGGTGAAAGGTGAGAACTCTGAGAAAGCATTCTGGTCTGCTAGAGAGACCTGACTTGTTCTGCATGCTTGACTTGGGCAGGGAGGGAGAGGAGAGGGGGGAGACATAAAGGGGAAGGATAGGGTGAGAGAGGGAGAAAGGAAAGCAGGGGGGAGGGGGAGAAACAGAGAGAGTACAAGGATGACAGAGAGACAGGACAGCGAGTGGAAGAAGGAGGTAGGTAGAAAGAATAACGAGATAGGGAAAGAAATAAACAGCGGGATTGAGGAAAGGAGAAGCATAGATAAACAGAGAGAGAGAGGAAGAGACAGAGGGACAGAGGGAGTGAAATTCCACAGTGTGCCATCACAGCAGCAAGATTTGTGACCTGTTGCCACAAGAAAAGGGCAACCAGTGAAGAACAAACACCATTGTAAATACAACCCATATTTATGCTTACTTATTTTAACTTGTGTGCTTTAACCATTTGTACATTGTTACAACACTGTATATATTTAATATGACACTTGTAATGTCTTTATTGTTTTGAAACTTCTGTATGTGTAATGTTTACTGTTAATTCGTTTTGTTTGTTTCACTTTTGTGTATTGTCTACCTCACTTGCTTTGGCAATGTTAACACATGTTTCCCATGCCAATAAAGCCCCTTGAATTGAAAATTGAATTGAATTGACAGATAGACAGAGGGAGACAGATAGACAGAGGGAGACAGATAGACATAGGGAGAGAGCAAGAGGGACAGGGAGAGACAGATAGACAGAGGGAGAGAGGGAAGAGACAGATAGAGAGAGGGAAGAGACAGATAGAGGGAAGAGACAGATAGAGGGAATAGACAGATAGAGAGGGAAGAGACAGATAAAGAGGGAAGAGACAGAGAAATAGAAGAGAGTTAGCGAGAGAGGAGACAGAGAGAGAGAAGAGAGAGAAGGGACAGATAGACAGAGGGAAGAGACAGATAGAGATAGAGAAGAGACAGATAGACAGAGACAGTTAGAGAGAGAAGAGACAGATAGAGAGAAGACAGAGAGATAGAGAGAAGAGACATATAAAGAGGGAAGAGACAGATAGAGAGAGGGAAGAGACATATAGAGAGAGGGAAGAGACAGATAGAGAGAGGGAAGAGACAGATAGAGAGAGGGAAGAGACAGATAGAGAGAGGGAAAAGACAGATAAATAGGGAAGAGACAGATAGAGAAAGGGAAGAGACAGATAGAGAAAGGGAAGAGAGATAGACAGAGACAGAGAGAGAGAGGGAGACAGATAGACAGAGGGAGACAGAGAGACAGAGGGAGAGAGCAAGGGGGACAGGGAGAGACAGATAGACAGAGGGAGAGAGGGAAGAGACAGATAGACAGACAGTTAGAGAGAGAGAAGAGACAGATAGAGTGAAGAGAGAGAGATAGAGAGAAGAGACAGATAAAGATGGTATCCTTAATGAAATGATCAAATATACAGACAACAAATTCCAATTGGCTATACTAAAACTCTTTAACATCGTCCTTAGCTCTGGCATCTTCCCCAATATTTGGAACCAAGGACTGATCACCCCAATCCACAAAAGTGGAGACAAATTTGACCCCAATAACTACCGTGGAATATGCGTCAACAGTAACCTTGGTAAAATACTCTGCAGTATCATTAACAGCAGACTTGTACATTTCCTCAATGAACACAATGTACTGAGCAAATGTCAAATTGGCTTTTTACCAAATTACCATACAACAGACCATGTATTCACCCTACACACCCTAATTGACAACCAAACAAACCAAAACAAAGGCAAAGTCTTCTCATGCTTTGTTGATTTCAAAAAAGCCTTCGACTCAATTTGGCATGAGGGTCTGCTATACAAATTGATGGAAAGTGGTGTTGGGGGTAAAACATACAACATTATAAAATCCATGTACACAAACAACAAGTGTGCGGTTAAAATTGGCAAAAAACACACACATTTCTTCACACAGGGTCGTGGGGTGAGACAGGGATGCAGCTTAAGCCCCACCCTCTTCAACATATATATCAACGAATTGGCGAGGGCACTAGAACAGTCTGCAGCACCCGGTCTCACCCTACTAGAATCCGAAGTCAAATGTCTACTGTTTGCTGATGATTTGGTGCTTCTGTCACCAACCAAGGAGGGCCTACAGCAGCACCTAGATCTTCTGCACAGATTCTGTCAGACCTGGGCCCTGACAGTAAATCTCAGTAAGACCAAAATAATGGTGTTCCAAAAAAGGTCCAGTCGCCAGGACCACAAATTCCATCTAGACACCGTTGCCCTAGAGCACACAAAAAACTATACACACCCCGGCCTAAACATCAGCACCACAGGTAACTTCCACAAAGCTGTGAACGATCTGAGAGACAAGGCAAGAAGGGCCTTCTATGCCATCAAAAGGAACATAAATTTCAACATACCAATTAGGATCTGGCTAAAAATACTTGAACCAGTCATAGAGCCCATTGCCCTTTATGGTTGTGAGGTCTGGGGACCGCTCACCAACCAAGATTTCACAAAATGGGGCAAACACCAAATTGAGACTCTGCATGCAGAATTCTGCAAAAATATCCTCCGTGTACAACGTAGAACACCAAATAATGCATGCAGAGCAGAATTAGGCCGATACCCACTAATTATCAAAATCCAGAAAAGAGCCGTTAAATTCTACAACCACCTAAAAGGAAGCGATTCCCAAACCTTCCATAACAAAGCCATCACCTACAGAGAGATGAACCTGGAGAAGAGTCCCCTAAGCAAGCTGGTCCTAGGGCTCTGTTCACAAACACAAACACACCCCACAGAGCCCCAGGACAACAGCACAATTAGACCCAACCAAATCATGAGAAAACAAAAAGATAATTACTTGACACATTGGAAAGAATTAACAAAAAAACAGAGCAAACTAGAATGCTATTTGGCCCTAAACAGAGAGTACACAGTGGCAGAATACCTGACCACTGTGACTGACCCAAACTTAAGGAAAGCTTTGACTATGTACAGACTCAGTGAGCATAGCCTTGCTATTGAGAAAGGCCGCCGTAGGCAGACATGGCTCTCAAGAGAAGACAGGCTATGTGCACACTGCCCACAAAATGAGGTGGAAACCGAGCTGCACTTCCTAACCTCCTGCCCAATGTATGACCATATTAGAGACACATATTTCCCTCAGATCACACAGATCCACAAAGAATTTGAAAACAAATCCAATTTTGATAAACTCCCATATCTACTGGGTGAAATTCCACAGTGTGCCATCACAGCAGCAAGATTTGTGACCTGTTGCCACAAGAAAAGGGCAACCAGTGAAGAACAAACACCATTGTAAATACAACCCATATTTATGCTTACTTATTTTAACTTGTGTGCTTTAACCATTTGTACATTGTTACAACACTGTATATATTTAATATGACACTCGTAATGTCTTTATTGTTTTGAAACTTCTGTATGTGTAATGTTTACTGTTAATTCGTTTTGTTTGTTTCACTTTTGTGTATTGTCTACCTCATTTGCTTTGGTAATGTTAACACATGTTTCCCATGCCAATAAAGCCCCTTGAATTGAAATTGAATTGAATTGAGAGAGAGAGAAAGAGAGAGAGAGAGAGAGAGAGAGAAAGATAGAGAGAGAGGGAGAGAAAGAGAGAGAGAGAGAGAGAGAGAGACTGTGACTGACCCAAACTTAAGGAAAGCTTTGACTATGTACAGACTCAGTGAGCATAGCCTTGCTATTGAGAAAGGCCGCCGTAGGCAGACATGGCTCTCAAGAGAAGACAGGCTATGTGCACACTGCCCACAAAATGAGGTGGAAACCGAGCTGCACTTCCTAACCTCCTGCCCAATGTATGACCATATTAGAGACACATATTTCCCTCAAATCACACAGATCCACAAAGAATTTGAAAACAAATCCAATTTTGATAAACTCCCATATCTACTGGGTGAAATTCCACAGTGTGCCATCACAGCAGCAAGATTTGTGACCTGTTGCCACAAGAAAAGGGCAACCAGTGAAGAACAAACACCATTGTAAATACAACCCATATTTATGCTTACTTATTTTAACTTGTGTGCTTTAACCATTTGTACATTGTTACAACACTGTATATATATAATATAACATTTGTAATGTCTTTATTGTTTTGAAACTACTGTATGTGTAACGTTTACTGTTCATTTGTATTGTTTGTTTCACTTTTGTGTATTGTCTACCTCACTTGCTTTGGCAATGTTAACACATGTTTCCCATGCCAATAAAGCCCCTTGAATTGAATTGAATTGAATAAAGAGGGAAGAGACAGATAGAGAGAGGGAAGAGACAGATAGACAGAGGCAGAGGGAGAGGGAGAGACAGATAGACAGAGGCAGAGGGAGAGGGAGAGACAGATAGACAGAGGGAGAGAGAAGAAGAGAGGGCTGTAGCCAGTGTCTGGTCTGGCGTAGTAGTAGTAGTAGTAGTAGTAGTAGTAGTAGTAGTAGTAGTAGTAGTAGTATCTGTTTCAGAGGTGCATCCTCTCATGTCACTGGATACAAGAGGAGTGAGCAGAGAAGAGATGAGAACTAAGATAAGAACATCTCCATCTGTAAACATCTTCAGTCTCCACCCCTTACTTATACCCACCACCCACTCTCCACAAAGATACTGATCTCAGCTTGAGAATTAAGAGATATTCATACAACATTATTACAGGAACACTGCATTCGGAAACTATTCAGACCCCTTGAAATTTTCCACATTTTGTTAGGTTACAGCCTTATTCTAAAATTGATTCATTGATTTTCCATCATCAATCTACACACAATACCCCATAATGGCAAAGCAAAAACATGTTTTCAGAAAATAATTTATTAAAAATATATATAAATAAATATCAGTTTTACATAAGTATTCAGACCCTTTACTCTGTTGAAGCACCTTTGGCTGCGATTACAGCCTTGAGTCTTCTTGGGTATGATGCTCAAGCTTGGCACACCTGTATTCTTCTCTGCAGATCCTCTCAAGCTCTGTCAGGTTGGATGGGGAGCATTGCTGCACAGCTATTTTCAGGCCTCTCCAGAAATGTTTGATTGGATTCAAGTCCAGGCTCTGGCTGGGCCACTCAAGGACATTAAGAGACTTGTCCCGAAGCCACTCCTGTGTTGTCTTGGCTGTGTGCTTAGGGTCGTTGTCCTGTTGGAAGGTGAACCAACGCCCCAGTCTGAGGTCCTGAGCTCAATGGATCAGGTTTTCATCAAGGATTTCTTTGTACTTTGCGCCGTTCATCTTTCCCTCAATCCTGACTAGTCTCTCAGTCCCTGCCGCTGATAAACATCCCCACAGCATGATGCTGCCACATCCATGGTTCACCTTATAGGGATGGTGCCAGTTTTCCTCCAGATGTGACACCTGGCATTCAGTCTTTAGGTGCCTTTTTTAAAGCTCCAAGAGGGCTGTCATGTGCCTTTTACTGAGGAGTGGCTTCTGTCTGACGACTCTACCATAAAGGCCTGATTGGTGGAGTGCTGCTGTCACGTTCCTGACCTGTTTTCTGTTATTTTTGTATGTGTTTAGTTGGTCAGGGCGTGAGTTGGGGTGGGCATTCTATGTTTTGTGTTTCTATGTTTAGGTCAATTGTAATTAGCCTTATATGGTTCTCAATCAGAGACAGGTGTTTGACTTCTCCTCTGATTGAGAACCATATAAAGGTAGGCTGTTCACACTGTTTGTTTGTGGGTGGTTGTCTTCTGTGTCTGTGTATGTTGCACCACACGGGACTGTTTCGGTTTGTTCGTTGTTTGATGTAGTCTGTTCCTGTTCGTGAGTTCTTTGTGTCTTTATGTAAATTCAATGTTCAGGTCTGTCTACATCGTTCATTTTCTTATTTTGTAGTTTGTTGAAGTGTGTTCCGTTACAGCTGCAGAGATGGTTGTCCTTCTGGAAGGTTCTCTCATCTCCACAGAAGAACTCTAGAGCTTTGTCAGTGTGACCATCGGCTTCTTGGTCACCTCCCTGACCAAGGCCCTTCTCCCCCGCTTGCTTTGGCTGGGCGGCCAGCTTTAGAAAGAGTCTTGGTGGTTCCAAACTTCCATTTAAGAATTATGGAGGCCACTGTGTTCTTGGGGACATTCAATGCTGCAGAAATGTTGGTACCCTTACCCAGATCTGTGCCTCGACACAATCCTGTCTCGGAGCTCTACGGACAATTCCTTTGACCTCATGGATTTGTTTTTGCTCTGACATGCACTGTCAACCATGGGATTTTACATAGACAGGTGTGTGCCTTTCCAAATCATGTCCAATCAATTGAATTTACCACAAGTGGACTCCAATCAAGTTGTAGAAACATCTCAACGATGATCAATGGAAACAGGATGCACCTGAGCTCAATTTCGTTTCTCATAGCAAAGGGTCTGAATACTTATGTTATTTCAGTTTTTTATTTTTAATACATTTGCAAAATGTTCGAAAAATCTGTTTACGCTTTGTCATTATGGGGTATTGTGTGTAGATTGATGAGGATTACATTTTTTTTAAATACATTTTAGAATAAGACTGTAACCTGACAAAATGTGGAAAAGTTAAGACGTCTGAATACTTTACGAAGGCACTGTGTTAGTGAAAGTTGTCATCAAATGAGCTGTAGATGTATTGACAGATTGCTTTGTGTGACATATCTTAAAAATCGGAGAAAGAGAAACTGAATACTCACATTCCTTTCACTCTTTCCTCAAATGAACTCAGCTGACATGGTTGTCCGTTTTTCTCCCTGAGCATCCACTCCCGTGATGAGTAGTCGGAAGAGGGAGGGGAAGGAGGACACAAAAAGTGGAGGGCTTTATAAATAGCAAGCCGCTGGAGTGGAGACAGGAGAGCAAAACAAGTTGCTGAACGCTTCATGGCTGCTGTCTTCAAAACAATGCAGATGTGCTTTCATTTATGGCCACTCTCTGGGATGGGAGAAGAAAGCTCAGGATCGATCCGAGGCCCTTTCTTTCACCTGTTAAGAGCTTTCCTCCTAATTGGCTGCTACCGCCGCGGCTGGGGCTGCGTCCCAAACGGCATCCTAATCCCTATATAGGATGAATGCCATTTGGGATGCAGACTACAACTGCTGCCAAAACTCCTGGAGGCAGCTGCATCCTCCGACAACGCACACTAGTATGGTAAAGTATGTGTAAACCATGGCTATTTTTCTTCCCCTCAGGCTATTGATTTTAAATGAAGTATCGAAGAAAATCTATAGTAATCAACAAATAGAAGGCAACGCGCTGTAGTGTCACATCCAGGGGCTGGGTTTAATCAATTTGGCTGCATGTCACAACATGTAAGGGTGGAGGGAAGGGGGGAAAAGGAAGTTTGGAACCTGGAAGGAATGGAAAGTGAGTTGTGGGATGGAATGAAACGTTTGTCATTGGAAGAGAGGTAGAGAGAGAGACAGAGAGAGCGAGAGAGACAGAGAGAGAGAGAGAGACAGAGAGAGAGAGAGAGAGAGAGAGAGAGAGAGAGAGAGAGAGAGAGAGAGAGAGAGAGAGAGAGAGAGAGAGAGAGAGAAAGCAAGGGAGTAAGGAGGTACGGGATAGAGATGACAGGCATGTCCAATCCACACCCCTCCCTTCAAATATATGTTCATCCCCCTTTCCTGGCGTCTCCTCTCTGCCTCTCTCCCTCTTCTCCCCTCTCCTCTTTCTCCTCTCCTCTCTCTTCCCTCCTCTTTCTCTCACCCTGTGACGGAGCAGTCACCTTCGGTTGGGTCTTCTGGTGTAAAAACATTACAGTATCCCCAGGCTGTGTATCATGTTACCGTCAACCGAGGCCCAATCTAAAGAAACCTGTCCAAAATGCTTAATGAATGTCCTAGTGAACTGTGAAACAGGTAGTCTACCTGCCACTGCCTGTCATCACCTAGCCATCTGTCTCTGCCAAAGCTCTCCTTACATACTGCATACCTGAACGTTGACCCAACG
Organism: Salvelinus fontinalis; assembly: GCF_029448725.1. NCBI lineage: Eukaryota > Metazoa > Chordata > Actinopteri > Salmoniformes > Salmonidae > Salvelinus > Salvelinus fontinalis. The sequence continues at coordinate 22,691,583 of NC_074699.1, forward strand.
TTGGGGCCACAACTTCACCCAGGTAGACATAGATTTAACGAACCGAAACAGAATGAGTATTTTGGATTGAATGTGTTGATGTGATGATGGTGGTGTTGTCAGGCAGATTTCCTACTCCGTGTTTTGGGCCAGTTGAATGAGTAATTTACTGAAGGTGTTATCATAGTGTAGGTTCTCTGATCATATCAGTCCTTTCAATTAGATGTTCTCTATTAGTTTGATGACATCATTTGATGTACAGGGCTTCTATACAGACCAATAAAAACAGAGAGTGGTCTGTTCTACAGTTTTTTATTCGTATTTATTTTTACCTTAATTTAACTAGGCAAGTTAGTTAAGAACAAATTCGTATTTATAATGACGGCCTACCAAAAGGCATAACATCTCTGTACTACGTGGCCCATCCCTGTACAGAAAGTGGTACGGTAATAACAATAATACATGTCAATACTGGAGAGAATATCAAGCTTAGAAAAGGGTCTGCTCACTGACCTGACAAAGGTTGAATTAATGTCCTGTGATTTAAAGATGTGATTAGAGCACCTGAGTGTGCTGGTGTCACATCCCACTTAGCACTTTTCTCTCCACTCAGCCACAGACTGCCTGGTCCAAGTGTCCCCTGCTCCCGCTGTGAAAGTTGGTCTGAATAAAGCTTTACACCCCATCACCTTCACTTATTAGGTGTTTACCCGTGACTTTGTCCCTTCTAGCAGCAGCACTCTAGTGTTCATCAGAAAATGGCCCTCAGGTTGAAAAGTCTAATAAAGGGACTGACACAGTGTTTGTGTGTGTGTGTGTCTGTGTGAGTGTGTGTGTGTGTGTGTGTGTGTGCGCGTGCATGCATGCATGCGCGTGTGTATGTGCGTGTTAGCCAGTGGTGAGAGAGTGACAACACGAGGGGCATTCTGTTCCCTGCCACTCACAGACACAACCACCACAACCCCATGCAGGCCTGCTGCTGTTAAAAGGAAAAAGCTTTTAGAGGTTGTAAATGGCCATGGAGATGGGGGGGGGGTGGCTGGGGGTTAGGGAGTCCAGACTGGTGAACACCACTAGGGTGAGATTAGCCATTTTATTGAGGCACATAACCTGTGAAATGCTTTCTCACAGCATGGACAGACCCATGATTACCAGAGACCTGTGAGGTTAAATACTGTGCTGTGTTTCCTTCTAAAAGGTTACCCTTTTTCTTCAGTCTTCAATCTACTCTGTGCGTTTTTTCCATAAATGTACTTCCTACGTTTGAGTTTATTTGTGATTAGGGTGGGCATTCTATGTGTTATATTTCTTTGTTTTTGGCCGAGTGTGGTTCCCAATCAGAGGCAGCTGTCTATCGTTGTCTCTGATTGGGAATCATACTTAGGCAGCCTTTTCCCACCTGTGTTTTGTGGGTAGTTGTTTTCTGTTTTGTGTTTGTACCAGACAAAACTGTTTCGTTTTGTTCTACTTTGTTTCAGTGTTCAGTTTGAGTAAATGATCATGAACACGTACCATGCTGCTGTCACGTTCTGACCTGTCACGACTTCAACCGAGGCAGGCTCTCCTTCCCGTTCGGGTGGAGCTCGGCGGTCGTCGTAACCGGCCTACTAGCTGCCACTGACTCTTTTTCATCCCCCTCCTTATGTGTTTATTTGTATCACCTGTGTTCAGTTAATTGTTAATTGGTGTGGCTTTATTAGTCAGCCAGCCCGTACGCTTCTTTGTGCGGGATTGTTTCATTGTGGCTTTTGGATTTCGGGAGTGGATGTTATTATTGTCGACTGGGTTTGTTTATTGTGTCGTTGGACCGTTGTGTGTGACACCCAGTACGTCCGTGTTGGACATTGTGTTTGCAAGTTGAGTATTAAAAGACTCAACATATTGAAGCTCTGCTGTTCCTGCGTCTGACTTCGCACCTCCCGACACTCAGAGCGTTACAGAATCCCGCACCAAAAAATGGAGTCAGCAGGAGCAGCAACCAACCCTCTCCCATCGATGGAGGAACGGGTTCTCCACCACACCACCGTCCTCCATCGGATCGGATCAGCCATGGACCAGATGATGGAGAGAATGGAGCGATGGGAGAGGAGTGGGCTCCTCTCTCCACCTTCGGCTCCCCTTCCTCAGGACTCTCCATCCCCCGGCTCCAGCGCGCTCCGTCTTACGCTCCCGAGGGATTATGATGGAGCGGCGGCAGGGTGCCAGGGGTTCTTACTCCAGCTGGAGCTATACCTGGCCACTGTTCGCCCCACTCCCTTGGGAGCGGAGAGGGTGAGTGTCCTCGTCTCCTGCCTAACGGGTCGTGCTCTGGAGTGGGCCAACGCAGTCTGGAATGGCCCGGACTCAGCGAAGGAGCACTACCCGGAGTTTACCCGTCGTTTTCGTGCCGTGTTTGACCAACCCCCAGAGGGCCGAGCGGCGGGTGAGAGACTATTTCATCTCAGGCAGGAGAAGAGGAGCGCACAGGATTTCGCGCTGGAGTTCCGGACCTTGGCCGCGGGATCAGGGTGGAACGACAGGGCCCTTATTGACCACTACCGGTGTAGTCTCCGGGAGGACGTCCGCAGGGAGCTAGCGTGTCGGGACATCGCTCTGTCTTTGGATGAGCTTATCGACATGTCCATCCGACTGGACAATCTGCTGGCTGCCCGCGGGCGTTCGGAGAGGGTCCTGTGCGTTCCACCACCCAGCGCCCCGGCTCCCTTTCCGATGGAGTTGGGAGGGGCCGCGCCTAGGGGTATCGGAGGAGGAGGCCTCCCCTGCACCAGCTGTGGTCGGAGAGGACACACGGCCGATCGGTGCTGGGGGGGTCTGTCTGGGAGTCGAGATGTCAGGCGGAACGCTTCTCGATCACCCCAGGTGAGTCAGCACCAAACTCACTCAGAACCCCCTGTCGGTCACATGTTTGTCTCAATTTTTTTCCTTGATTTTTTCCCCTCTTCCCAGCATAGGGCACTAGTCGATTCAGGTGCAGCTGGGAACTTTATGGATCGCGGACTCGCCCGAGAGTTGGGCGTTCCGCTTGTGCCGATAGATTCTCCCTTTCCCGTGCACTCCCTAGATAGCCGGCCATTAGGGTCAGGGGTGGTCAGGGAGGCCACAGTTCCCCTGGACATGGTGACGCAGGGGAATCATAGGGAACGTATCAGTCTCTTTATTATTGATTCGCCTGCGTTTCCAGTGGTGCTGGGTATTCCCTGGTTGGCCCGGCACAATCCCAGTATTTCCTTGGAGACAGGGGATTCTCCAGGGGTGGTCAGAGGAGTGTTCTGTAAGGTGTCTGGGAGTTTCCATTGGTGCGCATTCCCCCCGAGTATGTCGATTTGGCAATCGCTTTCTGTAAAAAGAAAGCGACGAAATTACCACCACATCGACCGGGTAGGGATTGTGCGATAGATCTCCAGGTTAACCTGTCTAGGATCAGCGTGGCGCTAGTGGCACACCCCCCCCCCCCCCCCACTGAAAAACCAGTGCCGCGAAATTCAAAAAAAATATTTTTTTTAAATATTTAACTTTCACACATTAAAGTCCAATACAGCTAATGAAAGACACAGATCTTGTGAATCCAGTCAACATGTCCGATTTTTAAAATGTTTTACAGGGAAGACACAATATGTAAAGATGTACATCTATTACCTAAAAACACATTAGCATAATCCACCATCTTTTATTTGTCCACCAACACCAGTAGCTATCACCAATTCGGCTAAACTAAGATATTTATAGCCCCTAACCAAGAAAAAAACTCATTAGATGACAGTCTGATAACATATTTATGGTATGGGATAGGTTTTGTTAGAAAAAAGTGCATATTTCAGGTAGATGGCATAGGTTACAATTGCACCCACCGTCACAAATGGAATAGAAAAACTACTTAGAGCAACGTGTTTACCTACTTACTAATCATCAAACATTTCGTAAAAATACACAGCATACACGAATCGAAAGACACAGATCCTGTGAATACAGACAATATTTCAGATTTTCTAAGTGTCTTACAGCGAAAACACAATAAATCGTTATATTAGCATAGCACATAGCAGCCCAGCATTGATTCTAGCCAAAGTGAGCGATAAAAGTCAACATCGCCAAAAGATATTAATTTTTTCACTAACCTTCTCAGAATTCTTCCGATGACACTCCTGTAACATCATATTACACAATCCATATAGAGTTTGATCGCAAATGTTTATATTTAGCCACCAAAATCATGGTTAGACAATGTGAAATGTAGACAAGCTGGTCAGAAAATGTCCTTGCGCCACTTAGACAGTGATCTACTCTTATACATAAATACTCATAAACGTGACTAAAAAATATAGGGTGGACAGGGATTGATAGACAATTTAATTCTTAATACAATTGCGGAATTACATTTTTTAATTTATCCTTACTTTTCAATACAGTTTGCGCCAAGCGAAGCTACGTCAAAAAACATGGCGTCCTAAGCCACTAAAATGTTTCGACAGAAACACGATTTATCATAATAAAAATGTCCTACCTTGAGCTGTTCTTCCATCAGTATCTTGGGCAAAGGATCCTTTCTTGGGAGTAATCGTCTTTTGGTGGAAAGCTGTCCTCTTGCCATGTGGAAATGCCAACTGCGTTCGGGATGAACTGAAAGCGTGCCCAGCTATTCACAGCGTTAAAGAAATAAATGTCCCAAAATCGCACTAAACGGATATAAATTGCTATAAAACGCTTTAAATTAACTACCTTATGATGTTTTTAACTCCTATAACGAGTGAAAAGATGACCGGAGAAATATAACAGGCTAAACTAACGCTTGGAACAGGAGAGGGTCGGTGTCCTCCACGCGCGTGACGCACCAAGAAAAGACTTGCTAGCTACAGGGTTTTTTGATTTATAGGGCCTGTGAACGCGCAATCGACCCCATTGGAATCGTCATCACGTAAAGGCATCCAGGGGAAGACGTAAGAAGTGTCCGTACAGTCATAGCAATGACAGTGCCCTTTTAACTGACTTCAGAACAGTGGCCAACATTTCTGAAATCTGAATCCATGTCAGGGAAATTGCTGTAGAATGGGCTCTGTTCCACTTAGAGACAAAATTTCAACTCCTATAGAAACTATAGACTGTTTTCTATCCAATAATAATAATAATATGCATATTGTACGATCAAGGATTTTGTGGGAAGCCGTTTCAAAAATTACCCAATTAGCATAAATAGTCTAAACAGCGCCCCCATCCCCAACAGGTTAACGCTGTGCTTCCCAAGAGTCACGTGTACCCTTTGTCCCAGGAGGAGTCGTTGGCTATGGAGACATATGTCGCGGAGTCTCTGGGACAGGGGTACATTCGGCCCTCCATCTCACCCGTCTCCTCGAGTTTCTTTTTTGTGAAGAAGAAGGAGGGAGGTTTGCGTCCGTGTATTGATTATAGAGGTCTAAATGCCATCACAGTGGGGTTTAGTTACCCACTACCTCTCATCGCTTCGGCGGTGGAATCATTTCACGGAGCGCAGTTCTTTACAAAACTGGACCTCAGGAGCGCGTACAGTCTGGTGCGTATTCGGAAAGGAGACGAGTGGAAAACCGCATTTAGCACCACATCGGGCCACTATGAGTACTGCGTCATGCCGTATGGGTTAAAGAATGCTCCAGCCGTTTTCCAATCCTTTGTAGACGACATTCTCAGGGACCTGCACGTGCAGGGGGTAGTTGTGTATATCGATGACATTCTGATCTACTCAACTACTCAAGCCGCGCATGTATCTCTGGTGCACAAAGTGCTTGGCAGACTGCTGGAGCATGACCTATACGTCAAGGCTGAGAAGTGTGTGTTCTCCAAACAAGCCGTCTCCTTCCTGGGTTATCGCATTTCCACCTCGGGGGTGGTGGTGGAGAGTGACCGCATAAAGGCCGTGCGTAATTGGCCGACTCCAACCACGGTGAAAGAGGTGCAGCGGTTTTTGGGTTTTGCCAACTACTACCGGAGATTTATCCGGGGTTTTGGTCAGGTAGCGGCTCCCATTACCTCACTGCTAAAGGGGGGCCCGGTGCGGTTGCGGTGGTCAGCGGCGGCGGACGGAGCTTTCAACAGGTTGAAGGCTCTGTTCGCGGATGCTCCCGTGTTGGCGCATCCGGATCCCTCTTTAGCATTCATAGTGGAGGTGGACGCGTCCGAGGCTGGGGTGGGTGCCGTGCTATCACAGCGCTCGGGTACGCCACCAAAACTCCGCCCCTGCGCTTTCTTCTCTAGTAAGCTCAGTGCAGCGGAGCGTAACTATGATGTGGGGGATCGGGAGTTGTTAGCGGTGGTCAGGGCTCTGAAGGTGTGGAGACACTGGCTTGAGGGGGCTAAGCACCCTTTTCTCATCTGGACCGACCACCAGAATCTGGAGTATATTCGGGCAGCTCGGAGACTGAACCCGCGTCAGGCAAGGTGGGCCATGTTTTTCACCCGGTTTAGGTTCACGTTGTCCTACAGACCCGGTTCCCAAAACGTAAAGGCTGACGCACTGTCTCGCCTTTACGACACGGAGGATAGGACCACCGAGCCCACTCCCATCATCCCCGCCTCGAGGCTGATAGCGCCAGTGGTATGGGAGGTGGACTCGGACATCGAGCGGGCGTTACGGGCGAATCCTCAGTGCCCGGCGGGCCGTAAGTACGTACCGCTTGGTGTTCGGGACCGACTGATTCGGTGGGCTCATGTCCTACCCTCCTCGGGTCACCCTGGGGTGACGAGGACAGTGGGGAGCCTTCGGGGAAGGTATTGGTGGCCTACCTTAGCTCGGGACGTTAGGGTTTATGTCTCCTCCTGTTCGGTATGCGCTCAGAGTAAGGCTCCTAGGCACCTTCCTAGAGGGAAGTTGCAACCCCTCCCCGTTCCACAACGGCCATGGTCTCATCTGTCCGTGGACTTCCTGACCGATCTTCCCCCCTCTCAGGGAAACACTACGGTTCTGGTAATTGTGGATCGGTTTTCTAAGTCCTGCCGTCTCCTCCCGTTGCCCGGTATCCCTACTGCCCTACAGACTGCGGAGGCCTTATTCACCCACGTCTTCCGGCACTACGGGGTGCCGGACATCGTTTCTGATCGGGGCCCCCAGTTCACGTCCCGAGTATGGAGGGCGTTCATGGAGCGTCTGGGGGTCACGGTCAGCTTGACTTCCGGTTTTCACCCCGAGAGTAATGGGCAGGTGGAGAGAGTGAACCAGGAGGTGGGTAGGTTTCTGCGGTCCTATTGCCAGGACCGGCCAGGGGAGTGGGAGAGATACATTTCCTGGGCCGAGATGGCCCAGAACTCACTACGCCACTCCTCTACTAATGTGTCCCCCTTTCAGTGTGTGTTGGGGTACCAGCCGGTCCTGGCACCATGGCATCCGAGCCAGACCGAGGCTCCTGCGGTGGAGGAGTGGGTACAGCGCTCCAAAGAGACCTGGAGGGCCGTCCAGGAGTCCCTTCAACAAGCCACTACGAGGCAGAAGAGGAGCGCTGACCGCCACCGCAGTGAGGCTCCCGTGTTTGTACCGGGGGAGAGGGTCTGGCTCTCGACCCGAAACCTACCCCTCCGCTTGCCCTGCCGGAAGCTGAGGCCGCAGTGTGTAGGGCCCTTCAAAGTCCTGAGGAGAATAAACGAGGTGTGTTATCGATTAAAACTCCCTTCCTATTATCGTATTAACCCCTCGTTTCATGTGTCTCTCCTCAGGCCGGTGTTCGCTGGTCCCCTGCAGGACGGTGAGGTGCGGGAGGTCCCTCCCCCCCCTCTGGACATCGAGGGGTCCCCGGCGTACACGATACGGGCCATTCTGGACTCGAGACGCCGGGTGAGGGGCCTGCAGTACCTCGTGGACTGGGAGGGGTACGGTCCGGAGGAAAGGTGCTGGGTACCGGTGGAGGACATTTTGGATCCATCTATGTTAAGGGATTTCCATCGTCTCCATCCGGATCGCCCCGCGCCTCGTCCTCCGGGTCGACCTCGAGGCCGGTGTCGGCGCGCTGCGGGAGCCGCGCTTCAGAGGGGGGGTACTGTCACGACTTCAACCGAGGCAGGCTCTCCTTCCCGTTCGGGTGGCGCTCGGTGGTCGTCGTAACCGGCCTACTAGCTGCCACTGACTCTTTTTCCTCCCCCTCCTTATGTGTTTATTTGTATCACCTGTGTTCAGTTAATTGTTAATTAGTGTGGCTTTATTAGTAGGCCAGCCCGTACGCTTCTTTGTGCGGGATTGTTTCATTGTGGCTTTTGGATTTCGGGAGTGGATGTTATTATTGTGGACTGGGTTTGTTTATCGTGTCGTTGGACCGTTGTGTGTGACACCCAGTATGTCCGTGTTGGACATTGTGTTTGCAAGTTGAGTATTAAAAGACTCAACATATTGAAGCTCTGCTGTTCCTGCGTCTGACTTAACACCTCCCGACACTCAGAGCGTTACATGACCTTTATTTTCCCTTGTTTTGTCTTTATTTAGTATGGTCAGTGTGTGAGTTGGGGTGGGCAGTCTATGTTATTTGTTTCTATGTTTAGGTTTGTTCATTTAGCCTGATATGGTTCTCAATCAGAGGCAGGTGTTTTGCATTGTCTCTGATTGGGAGCCATATTTAGGTTGCCTGTTTTCACTGTTGGTTTTTGGGTGTTTGTCTTCCGTGTCAGTGTTTGTTGCCACACGGGACTGTTTCGGTTAGTTCTTTTGTTATTTTGTATAGTGTCTTGTTTTCGTGGATTATATTAAAACATGGAAACTTACCACTCTGCGTATTGGTCCTCCGATCCTTCTCGCCTCTCCTCGTCAGATGAGGAGAAAGAGATAGACAGCCGTTACAGCTGCGCTTTGGTCCTCTTCTTCAGACGAGCTTTACATTATTATTATTATTTTACAGGGACAGTGCACATTAATCAACGTTTCAGTAAAAGTGCCGGTTTTAGCCAGCCGGCTAATTTTCACCCGCATCCCAGGGCAGATTACTAAAAACTATACAATTACAATACAGACAACCAATGAGCAGTGAGCACATGCAGAGCAACATAGGACAAGCAACAAGCAACACGTAGCATGCAGTTCTACCACTTCTTTCTTTAAAAAAATCTTGTATTCAAAGATTCAGTCGTTTTCATGGCTCCATCTAATTCCAGATCACTCAATTGAAGACAAACACAGGATGACCTGCTCAGATGTGCTGTGTTTCTGGTTCATGAATGCATGTGCTCACTACTCACACAGGCTGCCATTAAACTGGATATATGAGTTCTGTCACTTTCTGGGAAGCAGCATTAAATAATGTACAGAAATTCCTCAGCGAGCTCTTTTTATGACACAAGCTGTCTGCATCCATCTTCAGTAGAGTTGAATGGATAGACAGCTAACTGATGAATTGATTATTAGTTCAGGCTTTGTAGCCTTCGCTGTGTTTTCCCCGCTGCAACTGATTACTCATATTTATAACCCCGGCCCAATTAACTGGGCCTGCTGTTAGGGCTGCTGTAACCGCAATATATGGCTCAGCAATTGGTCCTTGTTTAACCTTGGTGATTGTAAAGCTGTCATGCAGGAATAATGTAATATTCACCTTGATGAAGGATGCCAAATATGGGTCATACAGGTTCGACTGAAACAGAGAGAAATTGGAAACTCTGGAGTTTGGTTCTGTGTCTGCGGGAGATTAGTAGAGACTAGAGATAATATACTTAGGATATTACTAGCTGGTCCCGGAGCTGTCGGTCGGTGTGTGACTGCAGGAGATTAGTAGAGACTAGAGATAATATACTTAGGATATTACTAGCTGGTCCCGGAGCTGTCGGTCGGTGTGTGACTGCAGGAGAAAGAATAGTAGAGACTAGAGATAATATACTTAGGATATTACTAGCTGGTCCCGGAGCTGTCGGTCGGTGTGTGACTGCAGGAGATTAGTAGAGACTAGAGATAATATACTTAGGATATTACTAGCTGGTCCCGGAGCTGTCGGTCGGTGTGTGACTGCAGGAGATTAGTAGAGACTAGAGATAATATACTTAGGATATTACTAGCTGGTCCCGGAGCTGTCGGTCGGTGTGTGACTGCAGGAGATTAGTAGAGACTAGAGATAATATACTTAGGATATTACTAGCTTGTTCCGGAGCTGTCGGTCGGTGTGTGACTGCAGGAGATTAGTAGAGACTAGAGATAATATACTTAGGATATTACTAGCTGGTCCCGGAGCTGTCGGTCGGTGTGTGACTGCAGGAGATTAGTAGAGACTAGAGATAATATACTTAAGATATTACTAGCTGGTCCCGGAGCTGTCGGTCGGTGTGTGACTGCAGGAGATTAGTAGAGACTAGATATTACTAGCTGGTCCCGGAGCTGTCGGTCAGTGTGTGACTGACTGCTTCTGAACTCCCAATGAGAATACACAGGCCAAGAACCTCTCAATTCCTTCTTTTCCATGTCCTCTCCATGTTAGTATGACTTCCTTAGGGGACTTCCTGTATGTAATATGTGATTTACTGTTAGCAGGAACAGCTTTGTTGTGCAGGGATCCTCCTCTCCCTCTCTCTCTCCCCACCTCCCCCTCTCTCTCTCTTTCTCTCCCCTCTTACCCCCCCCCCCCCTCTCTCTCTCCCGCCCTCTCCTTTTCCTTCCCTATCCAAATAAATTATTCCATCCCTCCATCTTTTGAATCGGTTTTGCAAGTGGAAAAAATATCTGACCCCAATCCACTTACTGCATGACAATAGATTCATATTGTTGACCTTGTCCTGATGTAATATTGTTTTCTCTGTTTGTGCAAAGCGCATAATTCTCAATCAGTGTAATTTCTGGGTGTGTGTGACAAGGATGCACTAACGTTGCCATAATCAGAGCTGGAGAGAGAGAGAGCCCTGAGCCTTATAGTTTATTTGATTATAGCTGTATCTGCTGAACACACTGGATGCTAATGGCTTTCTCCCATTACTACAACGGCTAGCCTGCCTAGCTACAGCCTTTCCTAGCGTGACTGTCTGTGTTCAGCAGGTCACATCAGGTACACCTAGAATTGACTGCGAGCATGTCTCAATTTGGACTTCCTGTATAGCTAAAAACAAATAGATCTGACTGCATCATGGACCACAATAAGTAACTATTTTCCAGGAATACGAATACTTTTCCTTAATAGTGTCCATCTTACAATAAAAACAAATCTTCATCGTTTTTGATGGATTTATGGCACAGGGTCTTCTCCTAATAATAGTTCCTGAAGGACTAATGACTAGCTTAGTTTCAGGCCATGTCTCCACTCTCCCCGTGTCCAGCTGTGTCCATGCCTATTAGTCCGTACCTGGCCCTCTAGCCCTAGCATGGTGTGGGGTGGTGTGATTGACAGGTGAAGGCTCTCACCTGTCATTGGCTGGTAGGGTTGTGGTGGGATCTCTGGCGCCAGTCCAGTCTAAACAGGCCTTCACCCTACTGTGTCTGTCTCAACAGGTCTGCTGCTGCTCCGCGCTCAGCACGTCCCAGCACAGCCACACACACTGAGGATCTAGTCATCCATCACTCACTCTGACACACACACAGATACAGACTGATATACACACACACACGCACGCAAAACACCAGTCTCAACATCAACAGTAAAGAGGTGACTCCGGGATGCTGGCCTTCTAGGCAGAGTACCTCTGTCCAGTTTCTGTTTTCTTTTGCCCATCTTAATCTTTTCTTTTTATTGGCCAGTCTGAGACATGTATTTTTCTTTGCAACTCTGCCTAGAAGGCCAGCATCCCGGAGTCGACTCTTCACTGTTGATGTTGAGACTGGTGTTTTGTGGGTACAATTTAATAAAGCTATCTGTTTCTCAAACTAGACACTCTAATGTACTTGTCCTCATGCTCAGTTGTGCACCGGGGCCTCTCACTCCTCTTTCTATTCTGGTTAGAGACAGTTTGCGCTGTTCTGTGAAGGGAGTAGTACACAGCGTTGTATGAGATCTTCACTTTCTTGGCAATTTCTCGCATGGAATAGCCTTAATTTCTCAGAACAAGAATAGTCTGATGAGTTTCAGAAGAAAGTTATTTGTTTCTGGCCATTTTGAGCATGTAATCGAACCCACAAATGCTGATGCTCCAGATACTCAACTAGTCTAAAGAAGGCCAGTTGTATTGCTTCTTTAATCAGAACAACAGTTTTCAGCTGTGCTAACATAATTGCAAAAGGGTTTTCTAATGATCAATTAGCCTTTTAAAATAATCAACTTGGATTAGCTAACAGAACGTGCCATTGGAACACAGGAGTGATGGTTGCTGATAATGGGCCTCTGTACGCCTATGTAGATAGTCCATTAAAAATCTGCCGTTTCCAGCTACAATAGTCATTTACAATATTAACAACGTCTAAACTGTATTTCTGATCAATTTGATGTTATTTTAATGGGAAAAAAATGTGCTTTTCTTTCAAAAACAAGGACATTTATAAGTGACCCCAAACTTTTGAACGATAGTGTACATGCATACACACATATGCACACATACGAGCACACTCACACATTATGAGGCTTGGGGTATCGGTCCTCATGTCTCTCTCTATATCACAGTGTGAGCGATAGGAGGGGGGGGGGGGGGGGGGGGGGGGCAGGACTGAGCTGTGCGTGAGTTGAGTGATGCAGGAGCCAAACCATCTGTTTGGTTGGGTCAGAGTGTGCTGATATCCCCTCTGTCTTGAACAGCACACACAGAAACAGACTGACACACACACACACACACACACACACACACACACACACACACACACACACACACACACACACACACACACACACACACACACACACACACACACACACACACACACACACACAGCCCTGCTGCAGATGTTTCAGTTGCTTTTAGGTCAGTGTTGTTTTGGGTTCCATTCCTCTGTTTAGAGCTGAGGGATTAACATGGTGGTTCACTGAGGGACATCTGAAGAAGTGTTAGTTTGGACTGATGCTGAGGGTCACTCTTGTTAAGCTGTCTCCCATGCGGTGTGATCTGATCACATTTACAAGCAGTTAATGATGCACTGTTCAAAGATATTTATAATTTGGCTACTTTTAGTATGAGACTGTGTTCTTATCTGACGTCTGTTGAGAGCTTTTGAACTTGTTTATCTTTTGATATCTTATTTATATCATACTGAGCCACATCGCCTTCATTGTTCTGCGATCACAGTACATGTCATGACTTTCAACTGTTTGGAAATGTTTAGCAGTAATCTTCACCTCCCAAGACCTCTAACATTCCACATAATATAAGCCATTTACCAGACACTTTTGTCCAATGTGACTTACAGTTATGCATGCATAATTTGTTTTTGTATTGAACCCACTATCCAGGCATTGAAAGTGCCATGCACTACCAACTGAGCTACAGAGGTCCAGATACCTTCCAGGACCTTTTGAACTTGGATTCAATATGTAGTAAAAGTTTTTGATGTATTTATATGATTCTAATGTCGTACTGAGCCTCACCCACTTTGTAGTTCTCCGATTCAATGTCATGACTTTCAACTGTTTGGAATTGTCTTCACCTTCCAGGGCCTCTAACATTCCAGATAAATGTTTTTCCTTCTAGGACCTCTAACATTCCAGATAAATTATTTTCTTTCTAGGACCTCTAACATTCCAGATAAATGTTTTTCCTTCCACGACCTCTAACATTCCAGATAAATGTTTTTCCTTCCAGGACCTCTAACATTCCAAATAAACATTTTTCCTTCCAGGACCTCTAACATTCCAGATAAATGTTTTTCCTTCCAGGACCTCTAACATTCCAGATAAATGTTTTTCCTTCTAGGACCTCTAACATTCCAGATAAATGATTTTCCTTCTAGGACCTCTAACATTCCAGATAAATGTTTTTCCTTCCACGACCTCTAACATTCCAGATAAATGTTTTTCCTTCCACGACCTCTAACATTCCAGATAAATGTTTTTCCTTCCAGGACCTCTAACATTCCAGATAAATGTTTTTCCTTCCAGGACCTCTAACATTCCAGATAAATGTTTTTCCTTCCAGGACCTCTAACATTCCAGATAAATGTTTTTCCTTCCAGGACCTCTAACATTCCAAATAAACATTTTTCCTTCCAGGACCTCTAACATTCCAGATAAATGTTTTTCCTTCCAGGACCTCTAACATTCCAGATAAATGTTTTTCCTTCCAGGACCTCTAACATTCCAGATAAATGTTTTTCCTTCCAGGACCTCTAACATTCCAGATAAATGATTTTTCCTTCCAGGACCTCTAACATTCCAGATAAATGTTTTTCCTTCTAGGACCTCTAACATTCCAGATAAATGTTTTTCCTTCCAGGACCTCTAACATTCCAGATAAATGTTTTTCCTTCCAGGACCTCTAACATTCCAGATAAATGTTTTTCCTTCCAGGACCTCTAACATTCCAGATAAATGTTTTTCCTTCCACGACCTCTAACATTCCAGATAAATGTTTTTCCTTCCAGGACCTCTAACATTCCAAATAAACATTTTTCCTTCCAGGACCTCTAACATTCCAGATAAATGTTTTTCCTTCCAGGACCTCTAACATTCCAGATAAATGTTTTTCCTTCCAGGACCTCTAACATTCCAGATAAATGTTTTTCCTTCCAGGACCTCTAACATTCCAGATAAATGTTTTTCCTTCTAGGACCTCTAACATTCCAGATAAATGTCTTTCCTTCCAGGACCTCTAACATTCCAGATAAATGTTTTTCCTTCCAGGACCTCTAACATTCCAGATAAATGTTTTTCCTTCTAGGACCTCTAACATTCCAGATAAATGTTTTTCCTTCCAGGACCTCTAACATTCCAGATAAATGATTTTCCTTCCAGGACCTCTAACATTCCAGATAAATGTTTTTCCTTCCAGGACCTCTAACATTCCAGATAAATGTTTTTCCTTCTAGGACCTCTAACATTCCAGATAAATGTTTTTCCTTCCAGGACCTCTAACATTCCAGATAAATGTTTTTCCTTCTAGGACCTCTAACATTCCAGATAAATGTTTTTCCTTCTAGGACCTCTAACATTCCAGATAAATGTTTTTCCTTCCAGGACCTCTAACATTCCAGATAAATGTTTTTCCTTCCAGGACCTCTAACATTCCAGATAAATGTTTTTCCTTCCAGGACCTCTAACATTCCAGATAGCATTGTTGTGTTTTTCGTTTCAAACAAGTCTCAACCCTAGCATGGTTCATACAAGGACTGTTAATCTGCGTGTCATGCTAGTGTTTGAAAACAGTACATGGAAGGATGTATGTTGTCTTGTCTCCTTCAGTCATCTCTGTCCATGATTTACTTGGAATTATTCAAAAGCGTTTTTCACGTTTGACTGATTGTCCGTTGTTTCCTTGTGCCTGCTATAGCCATGACTCAGTGTGACTGACTGGTGCTAAGGAGACCTGTAGGTGCTGTGAGTCTGCTCTCTCTCTTCTCTACTTCTGACTCAGTGTGACTGACTGGTGCTAAGGAGACCTGTAGGTGCTGTGAGTCTGCTCTCTCTCTTCTCTACTTCTGACTCAGTGTGACTGACTGGTGCTAAGGAGACCTGTAGGTGCTGTGAGTCTGCTCTCTCTCTTCTCTACTTCTGGACTCTGTTGTCTCCAGTTTATCTCCAGTCAGCCGGCAGAGGAAGCCTGGTTTGGCTGGATCTGATTCAGAAGTCTTATCTAAGTGTGTCAGGGTTGAGTAGCTGGGTAGTGACAGACAGACAGCTATCAGCCTAGCTCTGGCCTGCCTCAGACCACCCCACACATCTAACCAATGGCAATGACCATAGGAGTTGGCTATGCAGCAGGAACAGATCTGGGACCAGGCTACCCCACATTATTATGGAGAATTTAAAGTTGTCCATTGTATTAACTTAGCCTAACAGACAAATAATAATAATACAAAATATAAATATTTTGATGTTTCCTGATGATAGGAAACCTCTACGTCTGTTTAAAAATGTTCCTTTGTCTTTTTTTTAACTCACTGTCTATCACTAATGAGGAACCCCTGGAACCTCTTGTTCAAATACAAACTCAAAAAGTTGTTATTCTTCACTAAGAAGTGTAATACGCCACACTTACTACACGTGTTTGGAGGTGGGGCTTAAGTAGAGCTGTGAATGAAACGCTATTGACTTACTGGTAGAGAGAGCTGGGCTGCGACCGCCATTACTGGATGGTCATTTCCAGGTCGGATCACCATTTTTTATTTTTTTATTTCACCTTTATTTAACCAGGTAGGCTAGTTGAGAACAAGTTCTCATTTGCAACTGCGACCTGGCCAAGATAAAGCAGAGCAGTGTGAACAGACAACAACACAGAGTTACACATGGAGTAAACAATAAACAAGTCAATAACATAGTAGGGGAAAAAAGAAAAAAAAGAGAATCTATATACAATGTGTGCAAAAGGCATGAGGAGGTAGGCAATAAATAGGCCATAGGAGCGAATAATTACAATTTAGCAGATTAACACTGGCGTGATAAATCATCAGATGATCATGTGCAAATAGAGATACTGGTGTGCAAAAGAGCAGAAAAGTAAATAAATCAAAACAATATGGGGATGAGGTAGGTAAATTGGGTGGGCTATATACCGATGGACTATGTACAGCTGCAGCGATCGGTTAGCTGCTCAGATAACAGATGTTTAAAGTTGTTGAGGGAGATAAAAGTCTCCAACTTCAGAGATTTTTGCAATTCGTTCCAGTCGCAGGCAGCAGAGAACTGGAAGGAAAGGCGGCCAAATTAGGTTTTTGCTTTAGGGATGATCAGTGAGATACACCTGCAGGAGCGCATACTACGGGTGGGTGTTGCCATCGTGACCAGTGAACTGAGATAAGGCGGCGCTTTACCTAGCATAGCCTTGTAGATGACCTGGAGCCAGTGGGTCTGACAACGAACATGCAGCGAGGGCCAGCCGACTAGAGCATACAGGTCGCAGTGGTGGAGAAGCACCATTGGAGCGCTGGAGAAACCAGGAAACCAGAGACAGGCCAAATAAACAAGCATGTCAGCCATAGCATGGCCCTCTGACCTCTCCTGTCACATCTGTTTTCATATCTACTCAAGACCTAATGCTGAGAACAAGTGACACTTCTTGTTTGTAGGTTGTGGGTCTCCATTTCTGTGTTATCATTCCCTCTGTCTCCTTTCCTCTCTCTCTCTCTCTATCTCTGTCACTTTGCTGACCCACCGTTTTCCTTCCACTAACCCAGAAGACCAGAGGATCTTGGAGAATAGGAAGAAACAAGAATCCAGAAGTGAGTTATTACATTCATTAGTCAAGAGAGGATAGTTTTTGTAATTATTCTAGCACACTTCTGATCAAGCTACTGTTTATCATATGTCTGTGTTGATCCTGGATCATCATTTAACCTGTGTTGATCATCATTTAACCTATGTTGATCCTGGATCATCATTTAACCTGTGTTGATCATCATTTAACCTATGTTGATCCTGGATCATCATTTAACCTGTGTTGATCCTGGATCATCATTTAACCTGGGTTGATCATCATTTAACCTGTGTTGATCATCATTTAACCTGTGTTGATCCTGCATCATCATTTAACCTGTGTTGATCATCATTTAACCTGTGTTTATCCTGGATCATCATTTAACCTGTGTTAATCCTGGATCATTATTCAGCCTAGACAGCTAATTGTATAAAATAAATAAATAACATAGATCCTTGTCTGGACAGTGGACACCACCTATTGTTCATGTCCATGGTTTTCAGCCCTGTCACCAGTTACATCCAATTACTCCACTACTCCCCTCTCACCCTAATCAATAAGATGTAGATGGATCAGTAGCAGCTGCCATGGAGGTTCTATAGAGGTGAATATACAGTCCCTTCTACTGGCCAGCCAGCTGTAACTCTGCTGCTAACCTGTAGGCCTGGGAATCACCAGACACATCACACATGTTGGGGGGCGGGGGGATAGAAAGTTAATGGTGTCAATCATTGATAACTGGGCGGAGCCAGGGGCTGTTAATGGTTTTCTCCAGAGAGGGGAGGGGACAAAGGGAGGAGATGGAGGGAGAAAGCAGGGGGATAATGGGGGTGTTGTAATAGGAGGGGAGAGGACAGGAGAAAGAGGAGAGGGACAGAGGGATGAGGGGAGGGAGGAGGGGGACAGAGGGAGAGAGGAGGGGGACAGGGGAAGGAGGAGTAGGACAGAGGGATGAGGGGAGGGAGGAGGGGGACAGAGGGAGGAGGAGGGGTGTGTAACAGGAGAGGTGGTGTTCAGGGAGGAAGCAGTAAGTGTGCAAGCTGTCATGCTGTAGGAGAGTGTGCTCCAGTGAGCTGCATCTGCTGGCGGCCACAGAGGCCATGCCTTGGGGTTCAGGGTTAGAGGTCACGGGGCTAGTCATCCCTCTGTAGGGCGAAGGGATCAGATATCCATCCTCACTAACTCAATAGAATAGAAGAGACAACTCAAACGACTCCATTCACCATTCACTATACTACTGACTCTACAGAATGAGATGTAGTGATTATACTAGACCTTTATGGAGCTTTGTGTTTTGTTATGTTATTTTTTACCAAATGAATGTCAAGTAACTCTGTGGTAATTGCCATGGCTTAGTTTGGGTTCTGCCACACTGCAATAACATCATTGAGCGCAGTGTCCAACCTAAACTTCCTTATACTAGAGACAGACACAGAGCTTAGTGAGTGGGTTTCTAAAGGCTTCATCTTCTCATCTCCTTCACTTCTTGAAACCTTGTTTTGGTCTCTGAGCTGCCACCATCTTAGCTCCTCATCTTAGTTCAGTGGGATAGGGGAGGTCCAGAGAGGTCCAGAGGGGCGGGGCAGCCCTGTGAACCAGACAAGGGAGCACTTCCTGTTCTAATCCCCAGTCAGATGTAAATAAACTCAACCTGGTTCAATGCTGGAAGCCCATCTACAGCAGTCTGTCCTGGAGGTCAGGACCACGTCCTCCTTTGACCTAACCACCATCTCTCATGTCATGGAGCCACCCTACCTGACGTTTGTTTTCCCGTGCTGCACTATCTGATCCAGTGTCCACTTTCTGTCTTTCACCCCTTAAAGGCAGGGGGATAAGACCCTGCAGCGCCTCTCTCTCACTCAGACACTACACACTCCCTCCCCCCTGATATCCCCACCAAAAAAGTCTGCCGACGTCTGTGACCCCTCTGCGCTTCTCCCTCTGTGACCACTAATGGTTTAGTTTGTGTCAGATCACATTTCGATTTTCCCTCTCAAATTTTCAGGACAAATTTCCCTGTTGCACGACTTTAACCAGTCATGAGCTCACATGTTTACGTTTCGATGCAGAGAGTTTGCCACTGGCTCTCAAATAAAACATAGCTGAGATGGACTGTGTTTATGGTACAGCGGGGACTGTCAGAAACACTCGGCCAGAAGATCTGTCCAGTACCGTGGGTATTTGGGGTAAGTGGGGGTAGGTATGGGTGGGTATTTGCAGTCTCATTTGACAGTTGTCAAGGCCTGGCTCCTGGGTCCCTAGTGTGGCTAATTGGTGACTGGCATGTGGCTTAAAACAAAAATCTATGTTTTAAGTGAGAAGTAGGCATTGGTCTGAAGCCAAAAAAGATAGTAAATTCACATGAGCACCACAACGCCTAATCCACCCATGCTCTACCAAGGTTTTTCAGCACAAAGCTTTGACCTACTACAGTAGCTATGTTGGTCTATTGTTGCTTAGCAATCAAACCTTCTCAAACAGCCTAATTCATACTCTTCAGAGAAATAATGGATTTTTCCTGCTATTAAAATAATAATACTGTCACGCCCTGGCCTTAGTATTCTTTGTTTTCTTTATTATTTTAGTTAGGTCAGGGTGTGACATGGGGAATGTTTGTGTGTTTTGTCTAGTTGAGGGTGTGTGTATTGTTTAGGGGGTTTTGTAGTAGGTATGGGGTAGTGTTCAGTGTAGGTGTTTAGTAAAGTCTATGGTTGCCTGATTTGGTTCTCAATCAGAGACAGCTGTTTATTGTTGTCTCTGATTGGGAGCCATATTTAAGGCAGCCATAGGCTTTAGGTGTTTGTGGGTAATTGTCTATGTGTAGTGTTTGTTGTCAGCACTATTTGTCATTATAGCTTCACGGTCGTCATTTTGTTAGTTTATGTATAGTGTTCGTTTCGTGTTTTCTCTCTTCTAAATAAAAGAAGATGTATTTTTCACACGCTGCGCCTTGGTCCTCTCTCTCACCCATAGACGATCGTGACAAATACATATACACACACACATATATATACAGTACCAGTCAAATGTTTGGACACACCTACTCATTCAATGGTTTTTCTTTATTTGGACTATTTTCTACATTGTAGAATAATAGTGAAGACATCAAAACTATGAAATATCACATATGACATCATGTAGTAAACTATAATGAGTGCGCTGAAAGTCTGGAAGCAAGTTCAGGGAGTGAGTGACTTAATAAATAAACATAACATAATCCAAAACAAGAAAACACAAACATCGCACAGACAAGGAACAGAAACAAGGACGCCTGGGGAAGGAACCAAATGGAGTGACATATAAAGGGCAGGTAATCAAGGAAGTGATGGAGTCCAGGTGAGTGTCATAATGCGCTGTTGCGCGTAACGATGGAGACATGTGTGTGCCATAACGAGCAGCCTGGTGACCTAGAGGCCGGAGAGGGAGCACACCTGACTTAAACAAAAAAAGTCTTAAACAAATCAACAAAATTTGAGATTTGAGATTCTTCAAAGTAGCCACCCTTTGACCTTGATGACAGCTTTGCACACTCTTGGCATTCTCTCAACCAGCTTCATGAAGAATGCTTTTCCAATAGTCTTGAAGGAGTTCCCACATATGCTGTGCACTTGTTGGCTGCTTTTCCTTCACTCTACGGTCCAACTCATCCCAAACCATCTCAATTGGGTTGAGGTCGTGTGATTGTGGAGGCCAGGTCATCTGATGTAACAGAATGTGGAAAAATTGGCCGGGTTTAGATTCAACGTAGCTAACTGTTTCTTCGCATGCCAACTCATTTTATCAGCTACAGTTTGTGGGATTCTGATCTTGTTTGAGGAAATGTAGACTAGCGAGTGTTGCAGATGGCGCCAGAGACTAGGGCTGCCGTCTTATCGGCTCTTAACCAACCATGCTATTTTGTTGATCTTTTCGCGTTGTTCTTAACTTAGCTTCTGGACATCAGAACTGGGATTATTCACCTCAAGTTGGACGAGGAGTTCTTCTCAATGAGTCGGACGCAAGGGAAATACTATGGATGACCAGGCCCAGATCCCCGTGATTTGCTGGAAAAGGAATCGTACACTACCGTTCAAAAGTTTGGAGTCACTTAGAAATGACCTTGTTTTTGAAAGAATAGCTGATTTTTCGTCCATTAAAATAACATCAAATTGATCAGAAATACAGTGTCGACATTGTTAATGTTGTAAATGACTATTGTAGCTGGAAACTACAGATTTTTTAATGGAATATCTACATAGGCGTACAGAGCCCCATTATCAGCAACCATCACTCCTGTGTTCCAATGGCATGTTGTGTTAGCTAATCCAAGTGTATCATTTTAAAAGGCTAATTGATCATTAGAAAACCATTTTGCAATTATGTTAGCACAGCTGAAAACTGTTGTGCTGATTAAAGAAGCAATACAACTGGCCTTCTTTAGACTAGTTGAGTATCTGGAGCAACAGCATTTGTGGGTTAAATTACAGGCTCAAATTGTCCAGAAACAAAGACCTTTCTTCTGAAACTCGTCAGTCTGTTCTTGTTCTGAGAAATGAAGGCCAATTCCATGCGAGAAATTGTCAAGAAACTGAAGATATCATACAACGCTGTGTACTACTCCCTTCACAGAACAGCACAAACTGTCTCTAACCAGAATAGAAAGAGGAGTGGGAGGCCCCGTTGCACATCTGAGCAAGATGACAAGTACATTAGAGTGTCTAGTTTGAGAAGCATATGCCTCACAAGTCCTCAACTGGCAGCTTCATTAAATAGTACCCACAAAACACCAGTCTCAACATCAACAGTGAAGAGGCGACTCCGGGGTGCTGGCCTTCTAGGCAGAGTTGCAAAGAAAAAGACATATCTCAGACTGACCATTAAAAAGAAAAGATTAAGATGGGCAACAGAACACAGACACTGGGTAGAGGTACTCTGCCTAGAAGGCCAGCATTTCGGAGTCGCCTCTTCACTGTTGATGTTGAGACTGGTGTTTTGTGGGTACTATTTCATGAAGCTGCCAGTTGAGGACTTGTGAGGCGGCTGTTTCTCAAACTAGACACTCTAATGTACTTGTCCTCTCGATCAGTTGTCCACCGGGGCCTCCTATCAGCATATTAAATGTGCAACCAGAGGGGAAAAATTCTAGACCACCTTTACTCCACACACAGAGACACGTACAATGCTCTCCCTTGCCCTCCATTTGGCAAATCCGACCATAACTCTATCCTCCTGATTCCTGCTTACAAGCAAAAATTAAAGCAGGAAGCACCAGTGACTCGGTCTATAAAAAAGTGGTCCGATGAAGCAGGCATTGAGCAGTACATGACATCAGTCACTGGCTTTATCAATAAGTGCATCGAGGACGTCGTCCCCACAGTGACTGTACGTACATACCCCAACCAGAAGCCATGGATTACAGGCAACATTCACACTAAGCTAAAGGCTAGAGCTGCCGCTTTCAAGGAGCGGGACTCTAACCCAGAAGCTTATAAGAAATCCTGCTATGCCACCCGACGAACCATCAAACAGGCAAAGCGCCAATACAGGAATAAGATCGAATCGCACTACACTGGCTCCGACACTCGTTGGATGTGGCAGGGCTTGCAAATTATTACAGACTACAAACGGAAGTACAGCGGAGAGCTGCCTACCAGACAAGCTAAATAACTTATATGCTCGGCTTCGAGGCAAGTAATACTGAAACTTGCATGAGAGCATCAGCTATTCTGGACGATTGTGTGAACACACTCTCCGTAGCCGATGTGAGTAAGACCTTTAAACAGGTCAACATTCACAAGGCCGCTGGGCCAGACGAATTACCAGGAAGTGTACTCCGAGCTTGCGCTGACCAACTGGCAAGTGTCTTCACTGACATTTTCAACCTCTCCCTGTCTGAGTCTGTAATACCGACATGTTTAAAGCAGACCACCATAGTACCTGTGCCCAAGAACACTAAGGTAACCTGCCTAAATGATTACCGACCCGTAGCACTCACGTTTGTTGCCATGAAATGCTTTGAAAGGCTTGTCATGGCTCACATCAACACCATTATCCCAGAAACCCTAGACCCACTCCAATTTGCATACCGCACCAGCAGATCCACAGATGATGCAATCTCTATTGCACTCCACACTGCCCTTTCCCACCTGGACAAAAGAAACACCTATGTGAGAATGCTATTCATTGACTACAGCTCAGCGTTCAACACCATAGTGCCCTCAAAGCTCATCACTAAGCTAAGGACCCTGGGACTAAACACCTCCCTCTGCAACTCAATCCTGGACTTCCTGACGGGCCACCCCTAGGTGGTAAGGGTAGGTAACAACACATCTGCAGCGCTGATCCTCAACACGGGAGCCCCTCAGGGGTGCATGCTCAGTCCCCTCCTGTACTCCCTGTTCACTCATGACTGCAAGGCCAGGCACGACTCCAATACCATCATTAATTTCACTGATGACAATGAGACAGCCTATAGGGAGGTCAGAGACCTGACCGGGTGGTGCAAGGACAAGGACAACAACCTCTCCCTTAACGTGATCAAGACAAAGGAGATGATTGTGGACTTCAGGAAAAGGAGAACTGAGAACGCCCCCATTCTCATCGATGGGGCTGTAGTGGAGCAGGTTGAGAGCTTCAAGTTCCTTGGCGTCCACATCCCCAACAAACTAATATGGTCCAAGCACACCAAGACAGTTGTGAAGAGGGCGCGACAAAACCTATTCCCCCCAGGAGACTGAAAAGATTTGGCATGGGTCCTCAGATCCTCAAAAGGTTTTACAGCTGCACCATCGAGCGCATCCTGATGGGTTGCATCACTGCCTGGTATGGCAACTGCTCGGCCTCCGTCACTACAGAGGGTAGTGCGTAAGCAGGGCCAAGCTTCCTGCCGTCCAGGACCTCTATACCAGGCAGTGTCAGAGGAAGGCCCTGAAACATTGTCAAACGCATGGAAAGCGGTACCGGAGCACCAAGTCTAGGTTGAAGAGGCTTCTTAACAGCTTCTACCCCCAAACATAAGACTCCTGAACAGCTAATCAAATGGCTACCCAGACTATTTGCATTGTTTCCCCCCACCCACGCTGCTGCTACTCTCTGTAATTATCTATGCATAGCCACTTTAATAACTCTACCTACATGTACATAATTACCTCGACACTGGTGCCCCCGCACATTAACACATTGACTCTGTACCGGTAACCCCTGTATATAGCCCCACTATTGTTATTTACTGCTGCTCTTTAATTGTTTTTTATTCTTATCTCTTACTTTTTTGGCGGGTATTTTCTTAAAACTTCATTGTTGTTTAAGGGCTTGTAAGTAAGCATTTCACTATAAGGTCTACACCTGTTGTATTCGGCGCATGTGACAAATACAATGTGATTTTATTTGATTTGATTTAGCAAGTAGTGTTTGTGCTGAAACTGACATCTGGCTGCACACGCAGCTATCCAGCCAGTTTGACTGTATCATGCCGGAGTAACTAGATAAACAATGCCCATTGCATGTATTTTAAGTTAACAGCATGGCAGTTAAAGTTTGGTGTGGACTATGCACTTTACTTCCTTAGCTAGCTATGCTTTATGGAAGAATGTAGCTAGCTAGGATATATTGTCAACATTGATTGGTACCGTCTTTTTGGCTTGTAGCTAATTGGCTATAATAGCAGCCAACAATGTTCGCTAACTTATTTATTTGTGCTCTGATTTAGTTTACACTGACTTCACCATATAAAAAACCCTCATCAGGAAAATATACCTAACTTTATTTGCTTGTGGCTTGATTCTCATCTGACTGGTGCTAGCTAGCTACAGCTGCTAGCATGCTACTAGCTAGCTGCTTCTGTTGCGCAGCAACCAAGTTGTTGGTCCCGTTTTAGAACCGAGATTCGGCTGAAAAGATGTTAGCGTTGTCAAAAATGCTACAAAAAGGTAGCACATTGAAATGAGCATGTGAGCGATACATTTTATAAACTGTTGCACCTAGAAACTTAGTCAAGCCGACATTTTTCTAATCCATTGGTCATTTTATAGATGCTATAGTCTCATTTTAATCCGTCTAGTTTTTGAGCAAGGTAGGCACAGAAAATACTATTAAAGCTGGTATATGGTTCTCAGGAACAGCCAGACGGTTCATGAGGAGAGGTTAATTTGCTCATTTTCATCGATTGATGTCATATTGGCTTACATATGATGGTAGGGAGCTTCAACCAATGCCCATCAGTGGAGGCTCCTCAGAGAAGGAAGGGGAGAACCATCCTTCAAAGTGAATTTAAGAAAATGAAAAATAGTGAAGCATTACAAAGTTATCATTTTAACATAAAACTATAATTAATATATAATATATGTCACCAAATAATGTATAAAAACACGTTGTTTTGCAAAGCAGGTCTACAGTAGCCTCAACAGCACTCTGTAGGGTAGCACCATGGTGTAGCCGGAGGATAGCTAATTTCAATACAAAACCTAGGAGGCTCATGGCACCGCCTTCCATAGACTTACACAGTAATTATGACAACTTCCGGAGGACGTCCTCCAACCTATCAGAGCTCTTGCAGCATGAACTGACATGTTGTCCACCCGATCAAAGGATCAGAGAATTAATCTAATACTGAAAGAATAAGCTTCAGCTAGCTAGCACTGCAGTGCATAAAATGTGGTGAGAAGTTGACTCAAAAATAGAAAGACAATAAGTGAACAGTTTTGAACAAATTAATTTCTTCAAAAAGGAAGGAGAAGCAAGAGAGTGAGAGCTAGCTATAATTCGTATTTTTTTCACTTTCACTTACTTAGCTAGCGAATGCAGCTAGCTAGTTTAGCCTACTCAAACACTCGGATCAAACAGAGAGAGATGCTATGTTACCTAGCTGGCTATGGCTATCCAACACTGGAACTCTTCCAAGTCAAGGTAAGCTTTTGGTTTTATTCATTTATTGCTAACGGGGCCCACCGGTGTAACTGCTAAACTGCCTGCCAACTGTACACTGTACTGCATGATTGTAGCAGGTTTACTAACGTGCAAGTTATAGTAGCTACAGTGGGGAGAACAAGTATTTGAAACACTGCCGATTTTGCATGTTTTCCTACTTACAAACCATGTAGAGGTCTGTAATTTTTATCATAGGTACACTTCAACTGTGAGAGACGGAATCTAAAACAAAAATCCAGAAAATCACATTGTATGATTTTTAAGTAATTAATTTGCATTTTATTGCATGTCATAAGTATTTGATACATCAGAAAAGCAGAACTTAATATTTGGTACAGAAACCTTTGTTTGCAATTACAGAGATCATATGTTTCCTGTAGTTCTTGACCAGGTTTGCACACACTGCATCAGGGATTTTGGCCCACTCCTCCATACAGACCTTCTCCAGATCCTTCAGGTTTCGGGGCTGTCGCTGAGCAATACGGACTTTCAGCTACCTCCAAAGATGTTCTATTGGGTTCAGGTCTGGAGACTGGCTAGGCCACTCCAGGACCTTGAGATGCTTCTTACGGAACCACTTCTTAGTTGCCCTGGCTGTGTGTTTTGGGTCGTTGTCATGCTTCAAGAACCAGCCACGACCCATCTTCAATGCTCTTACTGAGGGAAGGAGGTTGAAGGCCAAGATCTCGCGATACATGGCCCCATCCATCCTCCCCTCAATACGGTGCAGTCGTCCTGTCCCCTTTGCAGAAAAGCATCCCCAAAGAATGATGTTTCCACCGAGTGGAGTTTAGACCAAAAAGCTCTATTTTTGTCTCATCAGACCACATGACCTTCTCCCATTCCTCCTCTAGATCATCCAGATGGTCATTGGCAAACTTAAGACGGGCCTGGACATGCGCTGGCTTGAGCAGGGGGACCTTGCTTGCTCTGCAGGATTTTAATCCATGACGGCGTAGTGTGTTTCTAATGGTTTTCTTTGAGGCTGTGGTCCCAGCTCTCTTCAGGTCATTTACCAGGTCCTGCTGTGTAGTTCTGGGCTGATCCCTCACCTTCCTCATGATAATTGATGCCCCACGAGATGAGATCTTGCATGGAGCCCCAGACCAAGGGTGATTGACCGTCATCTTGAACTTCTTCCATTTTCTAATATTTGCGCCAACAGTTGTTGCCTTCTCACCAAGCTGCTTGCCTATTGTCCTGTAGCCCATCCCAGCCTTGTGCAGGTCTACAATTTATCCCTGATGTCCTTACACAGGTCTCTGGTCTTGGCCATTGTGGAGAGGTTGGAGTCTGTTTGAGTGAGTGTGTGGACAGGTGTCTTTTATACAGGTAACGAGTTCAAACAGGTGCAGTTAATACAGGTAATGAGTGGAGAACAGGAGGGCTTCTTAAAGAAAAACGAACAGGTCTGTGAGAGCCGGAATTCTTACTGGTTGGTAGGTGATCAAATACTTATGTCATGCAATAAAATGCAAATGATTTACTTAAAAATCATACAATGTGATTTTCTGGATTTTCTTTTTAGATTCCATCTCTCACAGTTGAAGTGTACCTATGATAAAAATTACAGACCTCTACATGCTTTGTAAGTAGGAAAACCTGCAAAATCGGCAGTGTATCAAATACTTGTTCTCCCCACTGTATGTTGACATTAGCTAATATGGTGACAATAATGTAGGCTGTGTGTAGCGGTTAGCGGTTATAATATAAAGGTTTAGCTTGGAAAGGTTTCTTCACCTGGTCACAAACAGCTGATGTGTTGTGTACGGAAGTCCACAAGCGAAGGGAAAAGGTGGGATCATGTGGTTTGTTTTTGGCTGCCTTGAAATTGAACTGTGTTTGTGTGTGATCAAGGGTGTATTCATTCCGCCAATTCTGTTGAAAAATGTTTCTTAAACGTAAACAAATGGAACCAGACAGGTATAAACATACCTGAATTTGTCCAATAGAAACTCTGGTTTGCAACTGTTGGACTAATGATTACACATACATCAGCTACTGTAGATTCAGGCAAGATTGTGCAAGGTGGTATTGAATGTGTCAATGTCTGTTACCTTGATTACAAACATTTCTCTCCATCTGGTAGCAAACTCATGATGGGTATCGGAAAATGTTTTGTATCATGTAGTAGCCTAAACCTATCGATGTTCCATTGAGCTGGGTGAATGGAATATGAATGACAGTCATTCAATGTGCTGTATTAGAAATAAGGAATGATTACTTAGGTGTCTTTGCCTTTAAAAATACATTGTTTACTGTGACTGTTTTGTCTGATCGACGAGAACCATGTCAGACTAGTGAACTGCACTGACTTCAACCTGAACCACCTCTCTCCTCAGACATCCCCTAACATCTCTCTCCTCAGATATCCCCACACCAACTCTCTCCTCAGACATCCCTGAACCACCTCTCTCCTCAGACATCCCCTAACATCTCTCTCCTCAGACATCCCCACACCACCTCTCTCCTCAGACATCCCCACACCACCTCTCTCCTCAGACATCCCCACACCATCTCTCTCCTCAGACATCCCCTAACATCTCTCTCCTCAGACATCCCCACACCACCTCTCTCCTCAGACATCCCTGAACCATCTCTCTCCTCAGACATCCCCACACCATCTCTCTCCTCAGACATCCCCACACCACCTCTCTCCTCAGACATCCCCACACCATCTCTCTCCTCAGACATCCCCACACCATCTCTCTCCTCAGACATCCCTGAACCATCTCTCTCCTCAGACATCCCCACAACACCTCTCTCCTCAGACATCCCCACACCACCTCTTTCCTCAGACATCCCCACACCACCTCTATCCTCAGACATCCCCACACCACCTCTCTCCTCAGACATCCCCACACCACCTCTCTCCTCAGACATCCCCACACCACCTCTCTCCTCAGACATCCCTGAATCACCTCTCTCCTCAGACATCCCCACACCACCTCTCTCCTCAGACATCCCTGAATCACCTCTCTCCTCAAACATCCCCACACCACCCTTCTCCTCAGACATCCCCACACCACCTCTCTCCTCAGACATCCCCACACCACCTCTCTCCTCAGACATCCCCACAACACCTCTCTCCTCAGACATCCCTGAACCACCTCTCTCCTCAGACATCCCCACACCACCTCTCTCCTCAGACATCCCCACACCACCTCTCTTCTCAGACATCCCCACACCACCTCTCTCCTCAGACATCCCCACACCACCTCTCTCCTCAGACATCCCTGAACCACCTCTCTCCTCAGACATCCCCACACCACCTCTCTCCTCAGACATCCCCACACCGCCTCTCTCCTCAGACATCCCCACACCACCTCTCTCCTCAGACATCCCCACACCATCTCTCTCCTCAGACATCCCCACACCACCTCTCTCCTCAGACATCCCCACACCACCTCTCTCCTCAGACATCCCCTAACATCTCTCTCCTCAGACATCCCCACACCACCCTTCTCCTCAGACATCCCCACAACACCTCTCTCCTCAGACATCCCTGAACCACCTCTCTCCTCAGACATCCCCACACCATCTCTCTCCTCAGACATCCCCACACCACCTCTCTCCTCAGACATCCCCACACCACCTCTCTCCTCAGACATCCCCACACCACCTCTCTCCTCAGACATCCCCACACCACCTCTCTCCTCAGACATCCCCACAACACCTCTCTCCTCAGACATCCCTGAACCACCTCTCTCCTCAGACATCCCCACACCATCTCTCTCCTCAGACATCCCCACAACACCTCTCTCCTCAGACATCCCTGAATCACCTCTCTCCTCATACATCCCCACACCACCTCTCTCCTCAGACATCCCTGAATCACCTCTCTCCTCAAACATCCCCACACCACCCTTCTCCTCAGACATCCCCACACCACCTCTCTCCTCAGACATCCCCACACCACCTCTCTCCTCAGACATCCCCACAACACCTCTCTCCTCAGACATCCCTGAACCACCTCTCTCCTCAGACATCCCCACACCATCTCTCTCCTCAGACATCCCCACAACACCTCTCTCCTCAGACATCCCTGAATCACCTCTCTTCTCATACATCCCCACACCACCTCTCTCCTCAGACATCCCTGAATCACCTCTCTCCTCAAACATCCCCACACCACCCTTCTCCTCAGACATCCCTGAACCACCTCTCTCCTCAGACATCCCCACACCACCTCTCTCCTCAGACATCCCCTAACATCTCTCTCCTCAGACATCCCCACACCATCTCTCTCCGCAGACATCCCCACACCACCCTTCTCCTCAGACATCCCCTAACATCTCTCTCCTCAGACATCCCCACACCATCTCTCTCCGCAGACATCCCCACACCACCTCTCTCCTCAGACATCCCCTAACATCTCTCTCCTCAGACATCCCCACACCATCTCTCTCCTCAGACATCCCTGAACCCCCTCTCTTCTCAGATATCCACTGATGGCTCTTCTAAGGAAGCAGCAAGGGAGCCACTGATCCAGAATCTGTTCCTTCCCTCTAGAACAGCTCCTGTGGTTCACTGACACTCTACGGTGTTAAGATTAGAGGTGAAGAAACAAGGGGAATCAGACAATGTGTAGTCATTCCTCTGCCGTGTGCTGTCTGCGGAATAACTCCCTGCCTCTGTGGCGCTGAGAAATAACTGCTTTTGTTCCTTTGTGTGTGGAGCGGGTCCTTGTTTCCCATTGCTGTTTAGAGGAGCTGTCAGAGAGTGAGAGGGGAGGTGTATGACTATGTTATATAGGTCTGTCTGGATGAATCAGAGAGAGTGGCTATGTCGTAGTAGATGAGTCGTCCCAGTGTTGGAGATCCTGTCTCCATGTCGGGTGCTCACAGTAAACCCTCCTTCATCCTGTCAAGGTGGGACTAAGAGAGGGGAAAAGGAGGAAGCTGAGGAAATACCCTCTTTATTGGACGTCTTGCTTTTTGATTTATTAGATTGCTAATGCATACAAAGCAGTATTTTGACGAATGAGTTGGGATTCGTAAAATGCATTTAAGACCTGTATTGTTGATTGTATGGAGTTTACATTCCTATGGCGCACACACACACGCACAGAGCCCCGCCCCCCCGCCCTCAAACCCGTTAACCTGTCATCCACATTTGCGTTTAAATGTGGCTTGTCACAGTAAACTGTAAACATATTTTCTTCATTTTGGAGCTGTGTTTATGCATCATCACCCTGGCGAATTGACTGCAGCATTTATAATAAAAATTATTCTGGATCTACGAGAAGGTTTTGTTAGTGCTGTATGAGAAAACACGGCAGGATGTTTACCATGGCTTCACTAGGCATTTATTTAGGACTCTTGAAGTGCACACTACAGCATGTGAATTTCCATTTTCCATCATGCTACTGTAAATTAAATTCAAAAAATTTAACTGGAAAATGAACAATTTGAGGAACTGACCATTTCAAGATTTGGTTTTGGTTTTGAAATTGTGTGAGGTAGATTAGAGCTCCACAGCCTCCATGACAGACACATAGACACATCAACCTGACGACCTGCAGGAATGAACAGCCCAACACCAGACAGTCCCACTCAGTACAGACTGCAATACATCTCACTGTCCAATCAATAGTGTCTGTTAGAATGTTGTTACAGCACCCATCAACAAACCAGACTGAAAATCTCTGGTGGGGAGGAGAGAGGTAGAAATGTATAGTGTTGGAGACAGCAGGATGGTCCTGCATAGTATTCATATGAACACGGGCTGAGAGGACTTTTCTCTCACTCATTTAACTGACAGATTCCCATTCAGAGACAAGAACAAAGAGAAGCCATTTTAAATTCCTGATTGTTGACCAAATATACTGCAAATACAGGACTGTGGAAATTCTAACATTCTATCTGTTCTTCCTGGCTTGTTCTTCCTCCAGGGTCAGACTGACTGACTGACCAGTGACTAGATCAGATCAGAGGCTCATTTCTTTTCTGCATTCCAAATGGCACACTATTTCCTATATACAGTAGTGCCTATAGGGTTCTGAACAAAAGTAGTGCACTATATAGCGAATAGGATGCCATTTGGTATGAAAGCTCATTCAACCATACAGCCAGGCTGCAGACAAACAAGAGGGGAGGGTTAGAGAGGAGGGAAGGCACAACCCTGGCCCAAACTTGATTGACAGCACAGCCAGGGAGTTGTATCCAATTATCATCCTTTGTGGCCTGCGTTCCACACGCTAATCAAAAGGCTAAGCGAAGGGTAATGGGCAGAAAGGACAGAGGACTGGGAGGAGTGGTGTAGTAGTGGGCAGGCCAGATGGGTCTTTGTACTCCCCCCTCCTTGGCCTTCTACTCCTCCCACCCCTCCCCTCCACTGCCACCCTGTACTCTAATTAACTGACAGGCTGGGGGGAGAAGAGGGGGGAGAGATGAGGAGGAAGGAGGGGAAGAAAAGGGAGGAGAGGAGAGGGAGGGAGGGGGACCTGGGGCAACAGATGGGGAACAACTGTCTGGGAGTTCATTAGAAGGACTAGGAGTGGTGCAGGGTGGCCCAGGGTGGTTGATGGGTGCTGTAACAACATTCTAACAGACACTACTGATTGGACAGTGAGATGTATTGCAGTCTGTACTGAGTGGGACTGTCTGGTGTTGGGCTGTTCGTTCCTGCAGGTCGGCAGGTTGATGTGTCTATGTGTCTGTCATGGAGGCTGTGGAGCTCTATTCTACCTCACACAGCAGGTAAAACAGAGGACAGAATATAGATTCTGTTCAATAGACGTTGGCTGTAACCTGATCATTTTTCCTCATGCCTGTCCGACATATTTCTAGCTACCTCATTACCTGGCAATAAAGAAGAAACCTGCACACTGCTCTTGCTAGTATCACTGCTTTTAATAAGCTTTAGGTATCAGCCTCAAGGCCTTCATCAAGCTGAGGAAGAACTTGAGGCCGATACCTAAAGCTTAATAAAGAGCAGTGATACTAGCAAGAGCAGTGTGCAGGTTTCTTCATTTTTCTCATGTTATTCAACTGTTACCGTGCACCTGCAACAAAGATAGCTCAGATGTTCGAGTGGCTTTTGAATTTGTACCTCCTCACTGGGAAAATCGTTCTTGTGGCTCGTCAGTGATTGACAGAGAAGGAGCTTACATGCAATTGAGGGGAAAGCTTCCTCTGTTCCTAGTTGAAATGTGTTCAGGCTTGCAGGCCTAGAGAACAAAAGCACCCAGACTGGAAGACTGGCATAGTGTCTGGTAGAAGTTGGCATGGTTAGGAAGTTGGTGAACATCTGTGAACTTTTAGAACCGTTTGAGACAAACCATCTCCATCATCATACCATCCCCAAAACCCACATACATAATAAACCCACATACACTACCACACAACCACACAGACACAACCACACATACACAACCTCACAAACACAACCACACAGACAAAACCACACAGACACAATCACACAGACGCAGCCACACAGACAAAACCACACAGACACAACCACACAGACATAACCACACAGACATAACCACACAGACATAACCACACAGACATAACCACACATACACAGACATAACCACACAGACACAAACACACAGACACAACCACACAGACATAACCACACAGACACAACCACACAAACACAACCACACAGACACAGACATAACCACACAGACATAACCACATAAACACAACCACACAGACACAACCACAAAGACACAACCACACAGACATAACCACACAGACACAACCACACATACACAACCTCACAAACACAACCACACAGACAAAACCACACAGACACAATCACACAGACGCAGCCACACAGACAAAACCACACAGACACAACCACACAGACATAACCACACAGACATAACCACACAGACATAACCACACAGACACAACCACACATACACAGACATAACCACACAGACACAAACACACAGACACAACCACACAGACATAACCACACAGACACAACCACACAGACACAACCACACAGACACAGACATAACCACACAGACATAACCACATAAACACAACCACACAGACACAACCACAAAGACACAACCACACAGACATAACCACACAGACACAACCACACAGACATAACCACACAGACACAACCACACAGACACAACCACACAGACATAACCAAACAGACACAACCACACAGACATAACCACACAGACACAGACACAACCACACAGACACAGACATAACCACACAGACATAACCACACAGACATAACCACACAGACATAACCACACAGACACAACCACACAGACACAACCACACAGACATAACCACACAGGCACAACCACACAGACATAACAACACAGACACAACCACACAGACACAAACACACAGACACAACCACACAGACATAACCACACAGACACAACCACACAGACACAACCACACAGACATAACCACACAGACACAACAACACAGACACAACAACACAGACATAACCACACAGGCACAACCACACAGACATAACAACACAGACACAGACACAACCACACAGACACAGACATAACCACACAGACATAACCACACAGACACAACCACACAGACACAACCACACAGACATAACCACACAGACACAACAACACAGACACAACAACACAGACATAACCACACAGGCACAACCACACAGACATAACAACACAGACACAGACACAACCACACAGACACAGACATAACCACACAGGCACAACCACACAGACATAACGACAGAGACACAACCACACAGACATAACCACACAGACATAACCAAACAGACACAACCACACAGACACAGACATAACCACACAGACATAACCACACAGACATAACCACACAGACACAACCACACAGACATAACCACACAGACACAACCACACAGACACAACCTCACAGACATAACCACACAGACATAACCACACAGACATAACCACACAGACACAACCACACATACACAGACATAACCACACAGACATAATCAAACAGACACAACCACACAGACACAGACATAACCACACAGATACAACCACACAAACATAACCACACAGACACAACCACACAGACATAACCACACAGACACAACCTCACAGACATAACCACACAGACATAACCACACAGACATAACCACACAGACACAACCTCACAGACACAACCACGCAGACATAACCACACAGACATAACCACACAGACACAACAACACAGACACAACCACACAAACATAACCACACAGAAACAACCACACAGAAACAACCACACAGAAACAACCACACAGACACAACCACACAGACACAACCACACAGAAACAACCACACAGACACAACCACACAGACATAACCACACAGACACAACCACACAGACACAACCACACAGACATAACCACACAGACATAACCACACAGACACAACCACACAGGCATAACCACACAGACATAACCACACAGACATAACCACACATACACAACCACACAGACACAACCACACAGAAACAACCACACAGAAACAACCACACAGAAACAACCACACATACACAACCACACAGACACAACTACACAGACATAACCACACAGACACAACCACACAGACATAACCACACAGACATAACCACACATACACAACCACACAGACACAACCACACAGACATAACCACACATACACAACCACACAGACATAACCACACAGACACAACCACACAGACACAGACATAACCACACAGACATAACCACACAGACACAACCACACAGACACAGACATAACCACACA
Organism: Salvelinus fontinalis; assembly: GCF_029448725.1. Taxonomy (NCBI): domain Eukaryota; kingdom Metazoa; phylum Chordata; class Actinopteri; order Salmoniformes; family Salmonidae; genus Salvelinus; species Salvelinus fontinalis. Next base: position 22,727,374 of record NC_074699.1, read on the forward strand.
GACATAACCACATCCCTGTGCCTCTGTTAACTGTCTCTTCAAACAGAGAATCTTTAACCTAAAGAAATCGGTAGAAGTAGGTAAGTTTGTAAACATCACTTCCCTGACTGCTGACTACCAAAGACAGAGAAAGAATTTAGCTAAAGCTATTACCACTCAGTCAGTCAGTTAAGATGTTTGGTGTTCATTTTAACATACACAAATGAAACTTTCAAGTCCCACTACAAGCACAGTTTGTCAGTTCTCATAATTCCAGGTGTGTTTACAGTTGACCTCACTTGTTTTCTGTCAAAACGCCTTAAAATGACATGTGGGTTTAGAAATGTTTTATCTAAACAACAGCATGAATTAATGTAATACATTAAAACATCTCCAAAATTAAAACAATGCATAAGTAGGCTATTTGAGATCAAGATCAATCATTTGCTAATAAGAGGACAGATCTTATGGATATTGATCATTTGAAAACTTGAAAGAAGGAGAACCTCTCTCTCTCTCGCGCTCAGTGAAATGATTTAGTAAGCGGAAGGATGATGAATAAATTATATGTTTTTAAACACTCTTGTTGAGTATTTTCAATCGGAAGTTAATTCCTGCCCTTCAAAGGGTGTTCATGGGCTAAGTGTCTCAACCATGTCAATGACTAGCTGGCCTCCTTTTGATGGAGATGGACTCTTCTCTCTCTCTCTCTCTCTCTCTCTCTCTCTCTCTCTCTCTCTCTCTCTCTCTCCCTCTCTCTCTCTCTTTCTCTCTCTCGCTTTCTTTCTCTCTCTCTCTCTTTCTCTCAATTCAATTCAATTCAATTCAATTGACTTTATTGACATGGTAAGTTCGTTATTACTTACATTGTCAAAGTATACATATCGAAAAATAAAAATCAAATATATACATGTATATATATACAAAATATATATATATATTTATATATAAATAAATGGTGGGACCAACAGCAATAATAACAGTAGTAGTGGACATGGGATTACCATTAACAACAACTACAACAACAATATTAATCCGAACAACAATAAATTAAAGCAACAGTAGTAGACCAGTGTCAATATGACTTGAGAAGACATATGACCTGGTATGAAAGACAAAACAAAACTAAGCTAAATGGGAAATATTATCAATATTACTTTGTATTTTTCACTGGCTGTCCCTCAGGCTGTGGCAGGAGGACACATATTTGGCTGCCAAAACTGCACATTTTTGGCTTTTCACCCAATAAATATTTGATTTTTTCTTCATCTTTTATAGTTTCAAATTCTTTGTATTGAGTTATAATTTTGGGATAGAAATATGCTCTTAGGTCTGAGTATTTGTCACAGTGTACTAGGAAATGCACCTCTGTCTCTACCTCTCCCCTGGAGCAGAGTGAGCACAGCCTGTCCTCTCTCTCTCTCTCTCTCTCTCTCTCTCTCTCTCTCTCTCTCTCTCTCTCTCTCTCTCTCTCTCTCTCTCTCTCTCTCTCTCTCTCTCTCTCTCTCTCTCTCTTTCTCTCTCTCTCTCTCTCTCCCTCTCTCTCTCTGTTTCTCTGTTTCTCTGTGGGAGGGATGGGGGCAGGGCAGGGGGAGGAGGTGGGAGGGGTGGGGGCAGGGCAGGGGGAGGAGGTTGGAGGGATGGGGACAGGGCAGGGGGGGGAGGGGCAGGGCAGGGGGAGGAGGTGGGAGGGATGGGGGAAATCTTTACTCTGTGAAAATAATTTGATACTCTGACTTGGCTGGCTGTTCTTGACTGTGTCTTGTTCTGTCACAGAACAATGCAGATGGAGTAATATTTCAGGTCGGAGGGGAACACTGATTCTGCAGGCAGGTAGCTGCTACTTCTTCTAACCCTCCCCTCCCCTACTCCATCCCTCCCTCCCTCCCCTGCTCCTCCTCCCTTCTCCAGTCCCACACATTCCTCATGGCTCCAGTAAACCCTCCATTCTTTACACACAGTAAAGCACTGCAATACACTGCTACCCAGTAGAAGCCTGTTTTCTCTGCCTCCATCCTAACCTGTTTTTCATCACTACAGAGAACACAGGCCGTGTCCAAATACCCACACTAGGGTACTACATACTTAAACTGTATACTATGTCCTCATCGTCGCATACTATTTAGCACGTACCGTTTAGTCAAATGTATGCAGTGTGTCACGGCCGCAACATAGTTGCGGCTCCTGACTGGCTGAGTAGGTGGATTTTTCCAAATTCAACAGACATGCTTGGCATTAACCAGCCTGATAATAGCTCATTTCCAATTGAAATACATTTCTCTAAACTCTGAATAGAACATGAATGGAGTTATAGACCTACTCAGGCTGGTTATAGGCAGACTATCACATTCAACCTATACCATAGCCCATATAGACTGTCTATCCTATTTAAAAAGGAACTGAATATTTGGAAGGTGTTCCTAATGTTTTGTATACTCAGTGTATATAAATTAAATCAAATAGCCTAGTACACACACCAAAACTGTTCAAATGATCAAATCAAAAGGCTATTGCACAGAAAAACGTGGACAGTCAGGTTCATCGCAAATTCAGAACCACTGGACAGCAACATAATAAACTAAAGTACTGATCATTGAGAACGAGATCAGAATGACTGCTAAGACTTGATCCATAAATGAAATACAGTGAGGGAAAAAAGTATTTGATCCCCTGCTGAGTTTGTACGTTTGCCCACTGACAAAGAAATGATCAGTCTATAATTTTAATCGTAGGTTTATTTGAACAGAGACAGAATAACAACAACAAAATTCAGAAAAACACATGTCAAAAATGTTATAAATTGATTTGCATTTTAATGAGGGAAATTAATATTTGACCCCTCTGCAAAACATGACTTAGTACTTGGTGGCAAAACCCTTGTTGGCAATCACAGAGGTCAGACGTTTCTTGTAGTTGGCCACCAGGTTTGCACACATCTCAGGAGGGATTTTGTCCCACTCCTCTTTGCAGATCTTCTCCAAGTCATTAAGGTTTCGAGGCTGACGTTTGGCAACTCAAACCTTCAGCTCCTTCCATAGATTTTCTCTGGGATTAAGGTCTGGAGACTGGCGAGGCCACTCCAGGACCTTAATGTGCTTCTTCTTGAGCCACTCCTTTGTTGCCTTGGCCGTGTGTTTTGGGTCATTGTCATGCTGGAATACCCATCCACGACCCATTTGCAATGCCCTGGCTTAGGGAAGGAGGTTCTCACCCAAGATTTGACGGTACATGGCCCCGTCCATCATCCCTTTGATGCGGTGAAGTTGTCCTGTCCCCTTAGCAGAAAAACAGCCCCAAAGCATAATGTTTCCACCTCCATGTTTGACGGTGGGGATGGTGTTCTTGGGGTCATTGGCAGCATTCGTCCTCCTCCAAACACGGCGAGTTGAGTTGATGCCAAAGAGCTCCATTTTGGTCTCATCTGACCACAACACTTTCACCCAGTTGTCCTCTGAATCATTCAGATGTTCATTGGCAAACTTCAGACGGGCATGTATATGTGTTTTCTTGAGCAGGGGGACCTTGCGGGCGCTGCACGATTCCAGTCCTTTATGGCGTAGTGTGTTACCAATTGTTTTCTTGGTGACTATGGTCCCAGCTGCCTTGAGATCATTGACAAGATCCTCCCGTGTAGTTCTGGGCTGATTCCTCACTGTTCTCATGATCATTGCAACTCCACGGGGTGAGATCTTGCATGGAGCCCCAGGCCGAGGGAGATTGACAGTTCTTTTGTGTTTCTTCCATTTGCAAATAATCGCACAAACTGTTGTCACCTTCTCACCAAGCTGCTTGGCGATGGTCTTGTAGCCCATTCCAGCCTTGTGTAGGTCTACAATCTTGTCCCTAACATCCTTGGAGAGCTCTTTGGTCTTGACCATGGTGGAGAGTTTGGAATCTGATTGATTGATTGCTTCTGTAGACAGGTGTCTTTTATACAGGTAACAAACTGAGATTAGGAGCACTCCCTTTAAGAGTGTGTTCCTAATCTCAGCTCGTTACCTGTATAAAATACACCTGGGAGCCAGAAATCTTTCTGATTGAGAGGGGGTCAAATACTTATTTCCCTCATTAAAATGCAAATCAATTTATAACATTTTTGACATGCGTTTTTCTGGATTTCTTTGTTGTTATTCTGTCTCTCACTGCTCAAATAAACCTACCATTAAAATTATAGACTGATAATTTATTTGTCAGTGGGCAAACGTACAAAATCAGCAGAGAATCAAATACTTTTTTCCCTCACTGTAGGTAGCCACACCTACAAAACTAAAACAATCCATATGTTCAAAGCAGAAGGCCTGGTGAACATGACATCAATAACACAGCCACATCCTGAGTCCCCAGTGCAGAAACTCAGAAATCAGAAGGCCTGGTGAACATGACATCATTAACACAGCCACATCCTGAGTCCCCGGTGCAGAAACTCAGAAATCAGAAGATGGTTTAGTATTTAGTTTATAAGCTCTGACAAAGGGCTTGAAAACAAGAAACACTTTTCAATGAGAAAACAGAAATTCACTTTAGGTATAATTTAAAAAAAGAATACATCTGTTTTTAAAGATGTAGACTATGATGCAATACTCGTGATCATTTTAAGGAGAACAAAAACTACTTATCCTACATTTGAACACCACCACAGGACTTTTGCTATTCGGCATCTTCCCAATTAAGTAGCCTAGTGTTGTTGTTTGTTTACTTGAAGAGAACTAGGGCCTATCACTCCCAGCCCACCTCTTCCAATGCATTATGGACAAGTGTTCATCTAATTGTGCTAGATGAAGAGCCTAAATGAGAATAACATTGTGGCATTAAAACCAGACTTGATTAAGAAATTCACCATGAACATAGCCGCAGGAAGTAAGGGTGCTGAGGGTTCTGCATAATAATAATAAAATAAATCATCTATTCATTTTTTTCTCCTCAAAATTTGTGCACTGGGCCTTTACTAATCCTCTATTAGCCAATTGATATAGCCGTCTGTAGTGCAGCTACCCCCAAACATCTTCCCGCAGCCATGACTATAAAACATTCTATTTTCGCGTATTGAGAATGTGTCATGCGTGATTTTCCACTATTTGTTGATTTCGGTAGTGCGTCCAAATATGTAAATGATCAGCTGTTGTCGAAGCTGAAATTAGTATGACATCTGGGTTTTTTAAGTATACTTTAATTTCGCATACTATTAAACAGAATTTTTTCACATACTCAAATGGCCTAACTTTTAGGACACAAGTATGGGTATTCGGACATAGATAGTCCATCTATTGTAGTATTGTGGCAATTACACTCAGTTATCAAACACAGCTTTCTTTGCAGTTCATTACATTCTCTTTTCAAAGAAGAACATGCTTGCATTTAAACCAAATTAATAGTTTTTCTCTGTTGTTTATAAAGAAGCAAATATTTCCCCTTCACTTGTTTTTCCCTCTGTCCTGCTCTGATGTACCGACTGTCCATTAGTTCTATTCATCACTGGAGAAGCTTCTTGTTTGTAAGTTGTGTGTCTGTCGCCATGTCTGTGTTATCATTCTCTCTCTCTATCTCTCTCTCTCTCTCCCCCATCTCTCTCTCTCTCTCCCCCATCTCTCTCTCTCTCTCTCTCTCTCTCTCTCTCTCCCCCATCTCTCTCTCTCTCTCCCCCATCTCTCTCTCTCTATCTCTCTCTCTACCCATCTCTCTCTCTCTCTCCCCCATCTCTCTATTTCTCTC
>NC_074699.1:22738061-22750561 GCF_029448725.1 Salvelinus fontinalis
CAAATTACACTACCCAAAAGGCACTCTATTTGTGGAACGACCCAAATGTGAACTTGATGATTAGTCTTATTGTGATGATTAGCATGTTTATTAGGGCCTGAAGTGCTCGTGGTCACAGATTAATGCTCCATGACAAGACACTGCCTGAACAGGTTGTCCATATTGGTACGAGCATAGCAGAGAGATGGAGAGCAGAGCAGGCTGATGAAGGTGGTCTGGCGGTAGAGACTGACCAGGCTGAGGGGGCTTCCCCAGCACCTCTGCTTCCTGTGGCTAAGTGGCTGAGTGGCTGAATGGAGGGGCGGGTTGGTGCTGGGACTGGGTGGAGGGCTGGGGGTCACCTGGGGGTCAGCTGGGTTTATGAGCCATCCCTCTTCTTATCAGTGGTGTTGAGAAGCCTGAGCTGCAGGAGGGCAGTGAGGGCAGTGAGGGCAGTGAGGGCTCCCAGCATCTCAACTGCTGTCCATATTGGCTCTAAACTGAACCTGTGATAACCCTATCAATGCTGACCTCCCTCCCAGGCCAGGGAGCTGTAAACCCAGGAACCTGATGGTGGTCCACAATATCACTCCTCTACCTCTCTGGATCATCTTGTACCAGTCTGCCAGTCAGTATCACTCCTCTACTTCTCTGGATCATCTTGTACCAGTCTGCCAGTCAGTATCACTCCTCTACCTCTCTGGATCATCTTGTACCTCTACCTCTCTGGATCATCTTGTACCAGTCTGCTAGTCAGTATCACTCCTCTACCTCTCTGGATCATCTTGTACCAGTCTGCCAGTCAGTATCACTCCTCTACCTCTCTGGATCATCTTGTACCTCAACCTCTCTGGATCATCTTGTACCAGTCTGCTAGTCAGTATCACTCCTCTACCTCTCTGGGTCATCTTATACCAGTCTGCTAGTCAGGATCACTCCTCTACCTCTCTGGATCATCTTGTACCAGTCTGCCAGTCAGTATCACTCCTCTACCTCTCTGGGTCATCTTATACCAGTCTGCCAGTCAGTATCACTCCTCTACCTCTCTGAATCATCTTGTACCAGTCTGCCAGTCAGGATCACTCCTCTACCTCTCTGGGTCATCTTGTACCAGTCTACCAGTCAGGATCATTCCTCTACCTCTCTGGGTCATCTTGTACCAGTCTGCCAGTCAGTATCACTCCTTTACCTCTCTGGGTCATCTTATACCAGTCTGCCAGTCAGTATCACTCCTCTACCTCTCTGGGTCATCTTATACCAGTCTGCTAGTCAGGATCACTCCTCTACCTCTCTGGATCATCTTGTACCAGTCTGCCAGTCAGTATCACTCCTCTACCTCTCTGGGTCATCTTGTACCAGTCTGCCAGTCAGTATCACTCCTCTACCTCTCTGAATCATCTTGTACCAGTCTGCCAGTCAGGATCACTCCTCTACCTCTCTGGGTCATCTTGTACCAGTCTACCAGTCAGGATCACTCCTCTACCTCTCTGGGTCATCTTATACCAGTCTGCCAGTCAGGATCACTCCTCTACCTCTCTGGATCATCTAATAACAGTCTGCCAGTCAGGATCACTCCTCTACCTCTCTGGGTCATCTTATACCAGTCTGCCAGTCAAGATCACTCCTCTACTTCTCTGGGTCATCTTGTACCAGTCTGCCAGTCAGGATCACTCCTCTACCTCACTGGATCTGTCCAGCTCTGAACTTCAGCCAGCGACATACAGTAACTTCAGCTTAAGTTAATCTCCTTCCAGTTCCAGTATCGACCGCCACCTCTTAAATGAGTCCAGTGATGAACTAATAAGACAACAGAGGGGAAGGCGAGACATCCTCCTCTTCTGAAGAATCCTCGTCCCTGAGGCTTGATTTTCTCTTGTTATCAAATCAAATGTATTTATATAGCCCTTCGTACATCAGCTGATATCTCAAAGTGCTGTACAGAAACCCAGCCCAAAACCCCAAACAGCAAGCAATGCAGGTGTAGAAGCATGGTGGCTAGGAACCAGGCTATGAGGGGTGGCCAGTCCTCTTCTGGCTGTGCCGGGTGGAGATTATAACAGAACATGGCCAAGATATTCAAATGTTCATAAATGACCAGCATGGTCAAATAATAATAATCACAGTAGTTGTCGAGGGTGCAGCAAGTCAGCACCTCAGGAGTAAATGTCAGTTGGCTTTTCATAGCCGATCATTAAGAGTATCTCTACCGCTCCTGCGGTCTCTAGAGATTTGAAAACAGCAGGTCTGGGACAGGTAGCACGTCCGGTGAACAGGTCAGGGTTCCATAGCCGCAGGCAGAACAGTTGAAACTGGAGCAGCAGCACGGCCAGGTGGACTGGGGACAGCAAGGAGTCATCATGCCAGGTAGTCCTGAGGCATGGTCCTAGGGCTCAGGTCCTCCGAGAGAGAGAAAGAAAGAGAGAAAGGGAGAATTAGAGAGAGCATAGTTAAATTCACACAGGACACCGGATAAGACAGGAGAAGTACTCCAGATATAACAAACTGACCCTAGCCCCCCGACACATAAACTACTGCAGCATAAATACTGGAGGCTGAGACAGGAGGGGTCAGGAGACACTGTGGCCCCATCCAATATTACCACCGGACAGGGCCAAACAGGAAGAAAATAACCCCACCCACTTTGCCAAAGCACAGCCCCCACACCACTAGAGGGATATCTTCTTCCACCAACTTACCATCCTGAGACAAGGCCAAGTATAGCCCACAAAGATCTCCGCCACGGCACAACCCAAGGGGGGCGCCAAACCAGACAGGAAGATCACGTCAGTGACTCAGCCCACTCAAGTGACGCACCCCTCCTAGGGACGGCGTGAAAGAGCACCAGTAAGCCAGTGACTCAGCCCCTGTAATAGGGTTTGAGGCAGAGAATCCCAGTGGAGAGAGGGGAACCGGCCAGGCAGAGACAGCAAGAGCGGTTCGTTGCTCCAGAGCCTTTCCGTTCACCTTCACACTCCTGGGCCAGACTACACTCAATCATATGACCCACTGAAGAGATGAGTCTTCAGTAAAGACTTAAAAGTTGAGAACGAGTCTGCATCTCTCACATGGGTAGGCATGGTCATTCCATAAAAATGGAGATCTATAGGAGAAAGCCCTGCCTCCAGCTGTTTGCTTAGAAATTCTAGGGACAATTAGGAGGCCTGCGTCTTGTGACCGTAGCGTACGTGTAGGTATGTATGGCAGGACCAAATCAGAAAGATAGGTAGGAGCAAGCCCATGTAATGCTTTGTAGTTTAGCAGTAAAACCTTGAAATCAGCCCTTGCCTTAACAGGAAACCAGTGTAGGGAGACTAGCACTGGAGTAATATGATCAAATTTTTTGGTTCTAGTCAGGATTCTAGCAGCCGTATTTAGCACCAACTGAAGTTTATTTAGTGCTTTATCCGGGTAGCCGGAAAATAGAGCATTGCAGTAGTCTAACCTAGAAGTAACAAAAGCATGGATACATTTTTCTGCATCATTTTTGGACAGAAAGTTTCTGATTTTTGCAATGTTACGTAGATGGAAAAAAGCTGTCCTTGAAACAGTCTTGATATGTTCGTCAAAAGAGAGATCAGGGTCCAGAGTAACGCCGAGGTCCTTCACAGTTTTATTTGAGACGGCTTTACAACCATCAAGATTAATTGCCAGATTCAACAGAAGATCTCTTTGTTTCTTGGGACCTAGAACAAGCATCTCTGTTTTGTCCTAGTTTAAAAGTAGAATGTTTTCAGCCATCCACTTCCTTATGTCTGAAACACAGGCTTCTAGCGAGGGCAATTTTGGGGCTCCACCATGTTTCATTGAAATGTACAGCTGTGTGTCATCCGCATAGCAGTGAAAGTTAACATTATGTTTTCGAATGACATCCCCAAGAGGTAAAATATATAGTGAAAACAATAGTGGTCCTTAAACGGAACCTTGAGGAACACCGAAATGTACAGTTGATTTGTCAGAGGACAAACCATTCACAGAGACAAACTGATATCTTTCCGACAGATAAGATCTAAACCAGGCCAGAACTTGTCCGTGTAGACCAATTTGGGTTTTCAATCTCTCCAAAAGAATGTGGTGATCGATGGTATTAAAAGCAGCACTAAGGTCTAGGAGCACGAGGACAGATAAAGAGCCTCGGTCTGATGCCATTAAAAGGTAATTTACCACCTTCACAAGTGCAGTCTCAGTGCTATGATGGGGTCTAAAACCAGACTGAAGCATTTCGTATACATTGTTTGTCTTCAGGAAGGCAGTGAGTTGCTGCGCAACAGCTTTTTCATTTTTTTTTTGAGAGGAATGGAAGATTCGATATAGGCCGATAGTTTTTTTACATTTTCTGGGTCAAGGTTTGGCTTTTTCAAGAGAGGCTTTATTACTGCCACTTTTAGTGAGTTTGGTACACATCCGGTGGATAGAGAGCCGTTTATTGTGTTCAACATAGGAGGGCCAAGCACAGGAAGCAGCTCCTTCAGCAGTTTAGTAGGAATAGGATCCAGTATGCAGCTTGAAGGTTTAGAGGCCATGATTATTTTCATCATTGTGTCAAGAGATATAATACTAAAACGCTTAAGTGTCTCTCTTAATCCTAGGTCCTGGCAGAATTGTACAGACTCAGGACAGCTGAGCTTTGGAGAAATACGCAGATTTAAAGAGGAGTCTGTAATTTGCTTTCTAATGATCATGATCTTTTCCTCAAAGAAGTTCATGAATTTATTACTGCTGAAGTGAAAGCCATCCTCACTTGGGGAATGCTGCTTTTTAGTTAGCTTTGCGACAGTATCAAAAATACGTTTCAGATTGTTCTTACAGTATTTTCCTCAATTAAGTTGGAAAAATAGGATGATCGAGCAGCAGTGAGGGCTCTTCGATACTGCACGGTACTGTCTTTCCAAGCTAGTCGGAAGACTTGTTATCATTCCATTAATGAGAGAATTATTTTCTAAATGAAAACATTTGATTTTAATATGACCCCTCAAAGTCCCCAATAACACAACATTAGCAATATGTTATCTCTCTCTCTCTCAGCTTTTTTCTCTCTCTCTTTATGCACCCTCCCCATCTCTCCCAGAGGCCTGTAATGATTGATTTTTGTTTTGGTAATGTTACTCCCTCTCAGAGTCTCCTTGAACCAAGCGGGCAGCAGATTGGCCATGCTAAGTGTTGCTGTAATTCATGTGATGCAGGGGAGGAGAGATTACGAGAAGATAGATTATGTTTGGAATTACAAAGATGTGATATACGACAGTGTTAGTTAGTTCTACAAATCTAACTCTGCAAGGTTCCAAAAGGGTTCTTCAGCTGTCCCCATAGGAGAACCCTTTTAGGTTCCAGGTAGGATCCTTTTGGGTTCCATGTAGAACCCTCTGTGGAAATGGTTCTACATGGAACCTAAAATGTTCTACCTTGAACCAAAAGAGTTCTACCTGGAACCAAAAAGGGTTCTTCAAAGGGTTCTCGTATGGGGTGTGGTGAGTTTTTTTTATCACTGCTAAATGTATGAACATTATTGAAATATTACTGAAATGTCAAGAAATGCTAACAATGAAGCAACCTGTTTATACAGTACACAATATCTGGATATTCAATTCAAATAGAAGTCTTTATCAGTATCTATTTGAGTAATGATACATGACAATGCTGCAACAGTTATGTTCAGTTGAAGTACAGTTTGTACAGTTCAAGTGTCTTCTCTCCACAGTAATCCCCTGGAGACAAACTGCTAATGGAGTAGATTCTCCAGGCTGTCACTTGCTTCCCTTTAAATTATCTGTGCGTGCATGGTGTGCGCGCCCGGGTGTGCGTGCACAGTGTGCGTGTCAATCACTGCGAGTCGGTTTTGTCTCTATGGGGGACTAATGATCCCAGTATGTCTGCTCTGAGTGGCCCTCTGCAGCTACATTCTCTTATTATTGGATCATTTTGGGCTCCCGAGTGGCGCAGCGGTCTAAGGCACTGCATCTCAGTGCAAGAGGTGACACTACAGTTCCTGGTTCAAATCCAGGCTGAATCACATCCGGCCCTGATTGGGAGTCCCATAGGGCGGTGCACAATTGGCCCAACGTTGGCCGGGGTAGGCCGTCATTATAAATAAAAACATATTTGCCCATCTTATTTAACTAGGCAAGTCTTAACTGACTTGCTTAGTTAAATAAAGTAATAATAAAAATAACAATATACACTACCGTTCAAAAGTTTGGGGTCAGACGCCTCACAAGTCCTCAACTGGCATCTTCATTAAATCGTACCCCCAAAACACCAGTCTCAACGTCAACAGTGAAGAGAGTTGACTGGCCAATAAAAAGAAAATATTAAGATGTGCAAAGAACACAGACACTGGACAGAGAAACTCTGCCTAGAAGGCCAGCATCCCGGAGTCACCTCTTCACTGTTGACGTTGAGACTGGTGTTTTGCGGGTACTATTTAATGAAGCTGCCAGTTGAGGACTTGTGAGGCGTCTGTTTCTCAAACTAGACACTCTAATGTACTTGTCCTCTTGCTCAGTTGTGCACCGGGGCCTCCCACTCCTCTTTCTATTCTGGTTAGAGACAGTTTGTGCTGTTCTGTGAAGGGAGTAGTACACAGCGTTGTATGAGATCTTCAGTTTCTTGGCAATTTCTCGCATGGAATAGCCTTCATTTCTCAGAACAAGAATAGACTGACGAGTTTCAGAAAAAAGTATTTGTTTCTGGCCATTTTGATCCTGTAAACGAACCCACGAATGCTGATGCTCCAGATACTCAACTAGTCTAAAGAAGGCCAGTTTGATTGCTTCTTTAATCAGCACAACAGTTTCCAGCTGTGCTAACATAATTGCAAAGGGTTTTCTAATGAACAATTAGCCTTTTAAAATGATAAACTTGGATTAGCTAACACAACGTGCCATTGGAACACAGGAGTGATGGTTGCTGATAATGGGCCTCTGTACGCCTATGTAGATATTCCATAAAAAGTCTGCCGTTTCCAGTTACAATAGTCATTTACAACATTAACAATGTCTACACTGTATTTATGATCAATTTGATGTTATGCATGGATACAACGTGTGTGTGTGTGTGTGTGTGTGTGTGTGTGTGTGTGTGTGTGTGTGTGTGTGTGTGTGTGGGTGTGGGTGTGGGTGTGGGTGTGGGTGTGGGTGTGTGTGTGGGTGTGGGTGTGGGTGTGTGTGTGTGTGTTTGTGTGTGTGTGTGTGTGTGTGTGTGTGTATGTGTGTGTGTGTGTGGTTGTGGGTGTGGGTGTGGGTGTGGGTGTGGGTGTGTGTGTGTGTGTGTGTGTGTTTGTGCAGATCCTTTGTAACTCCAGTAGGTGCTGCTGGAGTGCAGTAGAACATGTAGAAGTGGAGGTGTGTGTGTGATTCTGGTCCTTAGAATCTGGGCTCAGCTCCAGCCTGCTGTCAGCATATACAAGCCCAATACTCACAACCCCTCCAGAGACTCAACAAGACAAAGCTACGCACACACACACAAACACACACTCTGCTAGCCCCTTGACTGATTCACACACATACATTCCTCTTGTCTGATCAGTGATGGACAGAGCAACGACTCTCAGAATGAGAGAGAGAACTCGTCTTTTATATGAGAGAAATGAGGGGTCTGATACCTCACACTGTTGTTGGTAGACACTACTACAGTCAGGATCATATTAACAAGTTCTTTAAACACCAGGGGTAAATAAACAGGACTAAACAGGCTTAGGGAGTTTTGTAAACAAACACTACTCCTCACTCAATGATTTGTCACCGACCCTTCTTTTCCCTCTTAGTTTTGAGTAGAAACGTAATAGAAAATGCTTCATTGTTATACAGTAGCAATTACTTTGTACTTTCTCACAAATTGTAATTAAATGATCGGGGAAATGATAGGGGAAATGACAGGGGAAATGATAGGGGAAGATGAAAGGCAGATATGCTGTCCTAGTGAAAAGTGACTAAGACTGCAGAGGGACATAGTGGTATGATGGCATCAGGGTTCCGTTGGCACTGATTGTAATTTAATTCTCTGAGAGTATTAGAGGACATGTTGCATGAAATAACTTGGCAGGTTACTCAGATATTTGCTTGGCTATATGAGTAATCATTTCCTGTTTATTGTTTTGGCAGGATTTATACCAAAGGAGCAATCAGCCACAAGATAAGGATCAGTTTTTGTCTAAAAGTATTTGTTTACCACGGAGACCATGTGAGAGGTTTCTTTCAGGTCATGTTTAAGAGTCGAACATGAGAGTCCAACATGAGCCCTGGTCTGGCCCTGGGTGTACCCTGTCATATCTCTGTACTACTATACTGTAATATTAACCCTTTATATCCTGGGCCTGCAATCCGCTGGTCCAGCAGCAGCCGCTGACAAGGTTAATCTATTTACAGTAGGTGGGGAGATTACACAGTTTATTATCCGCATCTCCTCTTCTCTCTCCCCCTTCCTCAGTCCTCAGCCTGAGTCCCCATCCACCAGGCAGCATAGGCCAGCTCCCAGCTCCCTCCGAAACCTAATCCCATGTCTACAAGATAAGGCTGTATTATGGGAGAGGGAGATTAACAATATGCCCGTTGTTTGTTGCCCCGTGCAGTCTGGCAGGCGGGCACGGGCAGTGCAGGCGGAGCGGGCACTAAAGCGAAGAGTCGGGTTATTAGGAGGCCAGAGATGTCGGATATGAACTCTGACAGGGAGAGAGAGAGGGGGTTAGCGGGAGAGCAACATAGGGGGAGAGAGAGAGTAAGGGAGAGGGGGGGGGGGAATGCACAATGCAGCCGGCTGAGATAATCCCGACTCTGCTGCATACTTCCCCAGTAACAGGAGAATGGGGAAGGCATGTCACCCACCAAACCACTGACATGGCCTGTCAGCATGGAGGGGTGGAGAAGAGGAGGGGGAGAGGGAGGTACACACACACACCAGTAGTATTATGCGCAGGTTAATCACTGCCAATTATAGGGAGGAGGAGCAATCAAAAGGCAGTGATGTAGATGAAGGCCTGGCTGGGTGGAAGACAGGGCTGTGTCATCATAAACCACTTGTGTCTCAACCCGTTTGTTCCTGAAACATCGAACAGTGAATGTTATAATCCCTGGGGACTGGGAGCGGCTGATGTATGTGTAGTTACTGACTGGTACACTGTTGTGGTACTATGAGCTGGTGTTGATGGGGACAATAAACAGATGGACCTTTTAACAGCAGCTTTTTAAAAGGGATGTCTGTGTAGTCCAGACTAATAAGGTATATTAATAATAATAATTCACCTGGTTCCATGATTGCTAATCACAAACATACCAGTGAGATAATCCTAATCCATATCTTTCTTAACTCTGATTAAGTGGATAATCCTATTCAACTGTAGCATGTATTGTTTTAATAACCAGTTGAAACACATATCTGTTGGTGATAGTAAATTAAATCCAACCAAAATAAATTCAAACAACAAACTAACCTGTGTGTTCTATTTCTAAACTGCCGTTTTGAATCCAGGTTCATTGAGCAGCGGCCCAGGCCCTCTATAACATCCTATAGTCTTTGAAATACCCTCTGGGGGTTTTATGTGCCTAGATGTTCTGTGTCATATTCCAATTTGCAGCTGATGAATATGTATGACGTTAGGCAGCACGTGCAGTCCCAGTGCCGCTGTGCATCTAGCCAACACGTTTAGCAGTTCTGTTCTGTCCCAGACCATTTGTATTAGGTTGCTGACAGTCGACAGCTGTTTTGCCTTTAATACGATTAGAGTAAAGAAATTAGTAGTGGTCTCTTTAATCTGCCATTTAACAGTGGAGGCCACCTGGGGCTATCTGCCTGCCTTGTCCTCTACACTCTGAATGGCTAATGAGAGAGAGGGGAGCTTTAACCCTAGAGAGAGGGCCCAGCACACAGCCATAGTACTTCTCTCTCCACTGCACATTCCCCCTCAACCTCACTGCTCCATAGCCACACACTTTTAGGTTACACACATGCAGAAAGCTTACACTCTATAAGTGTTCATGCTCAAATGGACTGAAATTGATTCTCTGAGATGATGATGGAGTTGATAGTGAATGATCAGCATAGTGTCTATGTGCACACAATGACGTCTCCATTGTGTATTGTACTACTGTGCCTTTATTGACAACAGCTAAACCCTTGCCAGCAATTAAAAAAAAAATGTTTTTAACCTTTATTTCACTAGGCAAGTCAGTTAAGAACAAATTCTTATTTACAATGACAGCCTAGGAACAGTGGTTTAACTGCTTTGTTCAGGGGCAGAACGACAGAGTTTTATCTTGTCAGCTCAGGGATTTGATCTAACAACCTTTCAGTTACTGGCCCAATGCTCTAACCACTAGGCTACCTGCCACCCCAAATAACACAGGATCAGAGAAATACTAACCTCAACAGCCTGATACGGTCTGAGGTAAAAAAATAAAATATATATACATAAAAAAACATGAGACAATATTTCACCTTGCAAATACAGCCTGATTCCTTCTTAGCGGGAGTCTGTAAATGTTGGTTAGCCAGGTCTGGTCTTCTGTCCCTGTGGGAGCAGCAGTGGGTTAGGGGAGAAGCAGAGAATGCAGAGCCACACAAACGGGCCTTCTTTCTGGGCATATCGTTCAGGCAGCCTGGGGGCTGGAGGTGGGGCTGTCGCTGGACCCCTGCCCAGAAAGCACAGTTTGGAGGGTGTCTCAGCTTACTCTGCTCTGCTGACTGACTGACTGACTGACTGACTGACTAAATGACTGACTGACTGAGTGACTGGACTGACTGACTGACTGAAAGGAGCCTGTATTATAACTTCTGATTCCTCCACTCCAGAACTCTCCTCCTTCTCTCCTCTCCTCTTCTATTCTCTGTCTCTCCTCTCTTCCCTTCTCTTCGCACTTCTCTTCCTCACCTCTCCTCTCCTCTTTCCCTCTCACTCCTCTCCTCTCCACTCCACTCCACTCCACTCCCCAGCTCAACAGACTGTTGCATCTGATCTGAGGAACATGTCATATTGTCTTCCTCTATTGGCTGTACGCCTCTCTGAGATCCCAGCGATCAGTTATGACATTTCCACTGTAGAGACATTTACCTTCCTGAAAGCTGAGGCAGATATATTTTCACAATATTCAAATCTCCTCGATCAGTAGCTAGCAGGAGTGCTGTGTATACAGTGCCTCACCAGACTAACGTTATAAACTGCATGAGGTTTTATGATGTTTATGCCCGATGAGGATTTGGTTGAAAATAAGGAGCAGATGGGGAAAGTTAGTGTCGATATGGAAATGTTTATGTCAAGAATTAAACATGGTTTTACTTTGAAAAATGCATTATATGAGTCAGATCGGTTTGTTTCGTTCCTTGTGAAATATACTCTGAGAATATCCGCCCATGTTGGATTCCAGATGGGATTATGTAGCTAGGATGAACAGGGCCAGACATTTTCCTGACAACCTGATCTGACCAGGAAAAAACTAGGGCAGGAGTTCTCCCTGCTCAAGTCACTTGGTCATTGAAACTAGCGATGATGAACCATGCGCATATACACTGTTGTACAGATCTTTGCTGAAACAGGTGCTACAGCGGGAAGTTTACTGAGGTCATTGATTATCATGTTTCCCTGCAAAAGATCACATCAAATCAAATGTTATTTGTCACATGCGCTGGATACAACAGGTGTATTTCACCTTACAGTGAAATGCTTACTTACAAGCCCTTAAACCAACAATGCTTTAAGTGTTAAGTAAAAAATAGATAAGTAGAAAATAGAAAAGAAAAATAACAAATAATTAAACAGCAGCAGTAAAATATCAAGCGAGTCTATATACAGGTGGTACCGGTACAAAGTCAATATGAGGGGGCACCGGTTAGTCGAGGTAATTGAGGTAATATGAACATGTAGGTAGAGTTAAAGTGACTATGCATAGATAATAAACAGAGAGTAGCAGCAGCGTAAAGAGGGGTGTGGGTAGCCCTTTAATTAGCTGTTCAAGAGTCTTATGGCTTGGGGGTGGAAGCTGTTAAGAAGCCTTTTGGACCTCGATTTGGCGCTCCGATACCACTTGCCGTGTGGTAGCAAAGAGAACAATCTATTTGGTATTTTGGTGTTTTATTAGGATCCCCATTAGCTGTTGTAAAAGCAGCAGCTACTCTTCCTGGGGTCCACACAAAACATGACATAGTACAGAATGACACTGCCTGGTATAGAGGTCCTGGATGGCAGGAAGCTTGGCCCCAGTGATGTACAGGCCGTACGCACTACCTTCTGTAGTGCCTTGCGGTCAGAGGCCGAGCAGTTGCCATACCAGGCAGTGATGCAACCAGTCAGGATGCTCTCGATGGTGCAGCTATAGAACCTTTGACAAATCTGAGGACCCATGCCAAATCTTTTCAGGAACTTGAAGCTCTCAACCTGTTCCACTACAGCCCCATCGATGAGAATGGTGGCGTGCTCAGTCCTCCTTTTCCTGTAGTCCACAATCATCTCCTTTGTCTTGATCACATTGAGGGAGAGGTTGTTGTCCTGGCACCACACGTCCAGGTCTCTGACCTCCTCCTCCATCTCTGTGAATGTG